>NW_021848721.1:678296-688090 GCF_003651465.1 Formica exsecta
GGGGGGGGGACGAGTTTAAATTTTATTATTCGAACGCGTGTCTCGACTTTTCCGCGAAAGCAAAAATCGACACTTTGGTATCGAGAATTAAATAGCACGAAATATAATATAAATAATTGTACGGTAATTTTAGACATCGGCAAATGAAGAAACGATAGAGTTGAGACCGATCGAACATTGTTCCATCTAGTTCGCGCTATATCTTCTGCAGATTTCTGTGATTCATCGAGATCTATACGTCTTTGTATTCGAAATGCAAGACGCAACTTTTATATACATTTCGTTAATTTATCGAACATTGCGGAATCGATTACGGAACGGTAATAAATCGCATCTTCTCGGGATCCCGAGAGTGTTCTAATCCCATAGGCATTTATCACGCCGTCCAGCGTTCGGTGCACTCTGCCAGGACGAGGTCGATTCTCGGAAATGTCTACGTGCGCGCACGTTTGAATGCCCGTGCGTTCGGGAACGAGTTTAAAAATTGTCGAATATTTCTCGTGAAGGGGTTCGCGCGCGGGGGGAGGGATTCCCCGCTCTTCGCGGTGGTATATGTGCCGTCAGGAGCGAAGGAAACGCGCGTACATTGGCCGCCCGTGCGCGTTTCTGCGAGAGCGTATGCGCGCACAAAAAAGAGAAAGGGTTTTCGTCCCGAAGAGATAGAGGGAGAGAAGAGAAGGAAGACAGAGAAAGAGAGGGAAAAAGTCGGCGAGGGAAGAATTCGGCGAACATTATTCTCCCGCGGTATCTTTGGATAGACAGAGGACCTCTGGGGTCTCTTCGCATTATTTTTACTGAGAGTTCCCATATATATTCGAATATTCAGATCGTTTTCCCCGGCGAAATCGAACGGCAAAAACTTCGGCGAATTTAATAATAATGAAACGCGTCCGTGTCACCGGATATGCCGCCGGTTACGCGCCGTTGCATAACACAACGTCGGCATTACGGCGATTAATTTATCCTTTGGCAGTGTAATTACGCAACGCAGCTGCGTGCCACCGCCGATCTCTCGCGCGGCCGTTCGTTAGAGGCACCTTTGGCTTTCGCGCCGCGAGAAATTATTGTTTGCACAAATTCATAATCCGCCAGACCGTGCCGTCGCGTTTGCCAGGTCGAAACTTCAAGCGCAGTAATCGAGGAGTGCTCCTCTCCTCGGGCCAAGGTCTACGTACGCGTCGTAACATACGTATTAATCGGAGATAAATATTAAACAGCTCGCGCGCGAATAGATACGGCGCGATTTTACAGATGCGAATTAATTATGCGGAATAATTGACGTTATCGCGTACAAATTAAAGCAGTAGATCTCACCGAGCGGAGTAGAACAATTTGCTTCATTAATTAATTTTAATGTAACGCATTAAATGGAAAATAAGAGTGCTTCAAGTTGACGTGATTTTCGTAGGAAAAATTAAATTTTCTAAAAATTTCTTCTGTTATATTATTCCGATTATGGTGTCGCAAAAAAAAATGCAAGATAATCTAAGGTTTTCTTTTGCATAGAAAGGGAATACCACCCACGCGCGGTTATCGATGGCACCAAGTGGAGGAGATACAACAAGGCGACGTGACGAGGCTTAAAGAGCAAATCTGAAAAAATATGTGAAACTTCGAGGACGACAGCCGAGATTCTCCCTCCCCCTTCGCATCCACAGCAGCTTTGAGAGAGCTCGAACCCTTTCATATGTATGTAGTTCTTAGAGCTGCTCGGAGAGAGTGGGGTGCGAATCGCGGAGAGATGGAAGCCACGGACGACAATCCGAGAGGGGCGCGGGAGAGAGGGGGAGGGAATTTAAAATTTTCAAAAAGGCCCGAACCTGAAAAGACCCCGTATTTCAGGGTCGTCGGGACTTTCCTTTTTTTATCATTTAATCCGTGGGCCGAGCGAATAACCCTTTATACGTTTGTATGAAGGTATACACCGTGTGCCGAAAACGGCTGCTGTCTCCATCGCGCGCTCACGTGTACCAGTCTCGCTGTCTCTCTTTCTCTCTCTCTCTCTCTCTCTCGCTCGCTCCGTATGTACTTACACGTGCGCTTACGCGCACACTCGCACGGAGGGGTTAACGTAACCTACGAAACTGCGTGTTTGGATAATGCGTGGAGTGCCCGCTGCGCTCGCCGATTCGTCGTCTTAGCCACGGCGACCCCCATTGAACGCTTTTTCTTCTCGAGAGGCTCTAAATACCGACGAAAAAAAAAAAAAAGAAAAAAGAAATACACAGGCACGAAGTACTACGGGCGTGCCCCGTCTCCGTGCGCACTTTCCTCCTTCCCCCGCTCCCCCCGAATCGAGGCTCGTTCGCAACCCTTTCTCGATGGTCCTCGTAGCGACATTGTTTCCGGAAAAATGGCTTCGCGAACGGGAACCGCCGACCAGATGCCATTTAATAAGCCAGAATCAACGTTAGGGTACTCGATATTCGGAGTACTTGTGCCACATGGCGAGCGGACCTAGAGGCCAAATTCCTCGTCTTTATTGAGTTTCCAATAGGCGACAATTGCCATAAGTCGCCCGCTTTAAACAAAATATACATTTGAAATAACGGCCAATAAAAATCCGATTTTTTGTACTAAAATTTAAAATACATCATATATTTAACACCTGTAATCAAAATAAGTTTTGACATACATAGTTCTATAATAAGTAACCAATCATATGTATATCACCAATATCGATCATTTTTATGAATAAAAGTCAACCGTCGTGAATGATGGATTTCTAGCGTTCGTTCGAATGTATGTTAGGAGTATATCGGCGCCAGCGGGGACTCGTACAAAGGGAGAATACAGGGGAACGTGTGGGAGACGAGGGGAACGTGAGGGGTAGGACGAGGGTAGGCAAAGGGGAGAGAAAAGAGGAGAAAGTGAATGGAAAGAGACAGGAAGAGAGCGGCCGACACTAAACTATTCTAAGATCCACAAGAGTGTCGCGAACTTATTGTCTCTCAGCGAACGCTCGCGACGGTGTTATTTCTGTCAAAATTACGTTATGGTCGCTATTCTCTTCAGTTCATCCCATTCCCGCCACTATCCGTTTAGCATTTTCCATCTGCATGCATGATTCATCCTTTCTTATCGCTCTTCTTTATCCCTTTGATTATACCTCCGACGTTTTTTTCTTCTCTTTTTTCTTCTTCCCGCGAAGTAATAATCTTCGAATATTGAGATAAACGTTATTACACGAATTGTTTGGATGACGAATGCACGTCGTAATTTCATCAAAGAAAGAAGATCTGCTTTTTCTAACCTTTTTTTTTTACCAGACGAATGGCTAAGATATCGTCCGTCTTGCGAATCTTTTAGCGATAGAATTCAGCATCTCAAACTTCAAGAATTTCCATCTTTCGTATATTATATTGTTGAAAAATTTGTTTTCTTGATAAAAAATATGCTAAAATCTTTGTGTTAAATATTTAACGCATTCATGTGTTAATTTAACATATTGCTGTTGTGTTCAATTAAATTCAAATGTTAAATTATTAAAACAGTTTTAAAAAAATATAAAAATGACACAATGTGCACATATTTTTAATTTTACGCAATAGATATGTTCCGTATTATTAATGACAGGATCTGTTGAAATTTATAGAAAAAAAAATTAATTTTATTCTCTACAATAGGAGTGAGAGTAATTATAGATCGTCAATAACATTCTTCAAAGTTATAATTTTATCATTAAAAATATGTTGATTTTACACAAAATTTATTTTAGATTATTATGAAGTTTGCATTCATTTTGTTAAAATATCAACAATAGTATTAGTGTTACCATTTAACACATTAAACAAATCAAAAAATTAAAATTAACACAAAAATTTGCGTAAACCGTTTGAGATGTAGGGGGTGGGGTGGGGTGAAGGTGGGGGGTATATGTTAAATTTAAGCCAAATTTTCCAGTAAGTCATCGCGAGGATTATAATCGGTCTATTAGTTATCTGACATGACAGAGTTTAATTTAAAATACATTTCTGGAATAATTGGCGCCACAAAGAGATCGCCGTCATCCGTTTAGCACCTTCTCCATTGGCCTTTCTTCTTCTTCGGTCTATCCTCTTCTTATTGTCCGACGCGTAGAATCATTCGGGACGAGAATAAACGTCGTTATGGCCGTTCTCCCATTCGTGGTGAACGGGTTCATTATAATTAGTGCGCCCTCTTTACCGGGGGAGGTGAGGAACGGAGAAGGGGAAGAAAGGACGGACTCGAAGTCGGCGCCGAATCGTTCTGGTTCTACCTCGTTTGATGCTTCCATATATTTGCGCAAAATAATCTTCGCAGCTGTTCATTAAACTCATCAATTGATTCGTCTCGTTTCCAATCCCTTCCTCTCGCGAGGAAAACACCATCGTCATGTTTTCTCGGGAATGTATATCATCTTTTGATTCAACTTTCATTTAAATTTTACGATAGGCATAAAGTATAGAGAGAGAGAGAGAGAGAGAGAGAGAGAGAGAGAGAGAGAGAGAGAAAGTGCCATAAGAGAGAGAGAGAGAGAGAGAGAGAGAGAGAGAGAGTTAAAGTGCCATATATATTATAGCTACGCGTAAACTCTTGGAAATATTTGATAATAGATTTCTAATAGATTCCTTTTCTCTCATCCAATCAACGTCAGCGCAGTTGGAGTCTTACGCAACTCGGCGATCTCAATGTGTAACGGCTTTAAGAAACGAGTACATGTGTTTTTCCTGTCGAGCGTTAAACAGATGCTGGCAGATGCATGTGCATTGACGTGACGATACGCCATCTCGGGGAGGGATTTGCAAGCGACAATTTCATTCGCTTGCAAATCCGGCGACGCCGCATTATTCTTCTTGATGATAGCGTTATTTCGAAATCGGGAAGGAACATGCGAGAGGAGCTTGAGGATTTCTCGATCTAGGGGGCTCTCGTGTCGGTACCCCTCGTATTAAAATACGGATTGAGACACGCATCGGCCTTGCTTTCCTTCTTGCCGTTTTTGCTTCACGAGGGCACGTTTGTTAATATCGCCGCACCGGTATCGCTTTACCCATAGTAAATGAACGAAGAAGGGGGCGGGGGGAGAGAAGGGGGGTTGGGTGAAAGAGGGGGTTCACCAGTCTCTCTTTCTTTAATCCGGCTCGCCCTCGTCCCGCCGGACGCCGTCACGTATAGATTTTTTCGGGGCAGTATTACACGCGTACTACTTAATACACCCTCTTACTCTCCTTTCCCCCTTTCTCCTTGGCCCCTCGTGCAACCCCTTCCTTTTTAGAACGCCGCGAACCCTCTGCGCCCTTACTTATGACGGGCGTGTTAAATTTAACAAGGGGACGACGCGTAGCCGTGCAAAATATTTCGGGCACAAATTTTAAACGCCAGGGTTTAAAATAAAATTCTCGTTCTATTCACGCATATAATGTAACAAATTTTGTTTTTGGAATTATTTTAAAATGAATTTGAAGTGAGACCCGCTTACAAGGAATTTTTCTCTTCGTGTAACGTTCAATTCTGCGATCGCACGTACACAAAGCTTTACGTAGCACCTACACGCATAGATGGGAGATTTGTAATAATGTTTTTGTCTTTCGTTATCAGGAATAATGATGCGATTCGAATTACGTTGTACTCGGCACTTAATATCCCTTCTCTCTTCGCATGCGCATAATTCCTATCTCTCTCTCTCTCCCGACCCCCGGTTTTACACTAAACGCACTTACTTACGTAGGACGCGCAAAGTTTTTACGAGGGGGAAACTCTCCGTGTGTGTAACATTAGGCCCGATATATATAAGCGCGCGCAATCTATCCCCCTCGCACGCACGCACGCACGCAAGCACGTATATACGCGCGCATGCACACAATTTCTCCCTTCGTGGCCCCCAGAAAATAAACAGAATCGAACCCTTTCTACAAATTCAAATAGCCGGAAAGGAAGAGGGGGGGAAAAACCGCGCCGGCTCGTTCCTCGCGATCCTCTTTCTCGCTCCTCTTTGTTCGACTTTCGAAAACTTTTCGGCGAGCCCTACAAAACACAGCTCGCCACGGATCGGCGATCCGCTGTCAAAACAAGAAATTCGATTCCCGTGATCGAGAGAGAAAGAGTTCTCCCTCGCTCGCGTGATAGATCTTCATTCAGCGATTTTTCCGGCGCAAGAAGGGGAGAGGGGGTGGCGGGGTTGCGAGGTAACGGGGTGACAATGAAGAAATAAAGGGGCTCTTCATCGGGGAAATCTATCGATAGAGTAGCGGCCGTGATGAAATATCGGGAACCGATTACCCTTATTGGTGGTTAAATCAGATCAAAGGGAAGCGATTTGTCGCAGTAATCGACAATCGTAAAAACGTCAACGCCGTCAAAACTAAATTATGACGTACAATCGAAACGAGCGTTTCGTTGAAAAAAATTATCGGTATTATTATTAGAAATATATGAAGCTATTGCGACAATTCTTAGGCGGTTGCAAACTGCCGTCTCTTTTCCGTTTCTATCTAACCGACGTTTTTATTTACGACTGTCAGATTAATAAAGTTCACGTCAAGACTGTTAATGATCAATGCAAAATTGTGCTTTATATATTTGTCCCGCCTGTTGGTCATATAATCTTTTAGTACCGTGGCTGCGTAAGACCAGATTAGCGTTAATCGTTTCGTGTGTTAGCTTTCCAAGAGAATTAAATCCTCCTTTCACTCGCTTCGTTCGACTCCGTTCGGTCCGCGTGAAACGCGGTTGGCAAAACGACCGCGTTCATCCGTCTTCATCTGTCTCGAATTTGAAGCAGCGACGATGTTGCTGCGCGCGATCAACGAGAGGCGCATTAACGCCAACGACGGCGTCGATCACCGGTGGCAACCAGTGGTCGGTTATCTGTCCGCGTTAATAATGGCCCGCCAATAAACAATTCCATTTCCGCGAGCGCGGGGGGGAAATTATGGGCGCGAGAGACAGCGGGTTCTCTCTCAGTTTCATATTTCTCCCGCGGGGTGTTTTTTTTTTCCTTGTTTCTCCCAGGCTCGCGCCATGAGAAAAGCGCGTGCACGAGCTCGTTGCACGGGCAGCTCGTTAACGGAAATTTACGACAAACTGTGGCGCAACGAGCTCGCTCATCGTGTATACGAACTCGCACCAAGTGTATATCGCGAGAGCATCCTTGATGCCTCCGAGTCTGCGCGTCGATTTTTCTCTTATCCGCGAGAGTACGGAGGGCATTTGAAAAGTTTCACGAAGTATTCCGTGATTTACGAGATCGCGTATATCAATAACTTTGAATATTCTCGGCGGCGCGGTTGTACGACTGTTAGCTTAACAAGGCGGTTAGACGAGCGTATAACGAGCGCGGACTACTATTAAGCGCGCCGCTATTTTGCGTCAACGTCTCGGATCCGCTTGCGAACAATTGCAAGATTCTCCTCTCGCATTTTATTCTCTCGCGAAACGTCGATTGGCATACGGTGAGTGTAATCTCGCAGCGGCTCTTTATATATATTGGATGATTGCATAAGTTCGTGCCCGATTTTCATAGATGGCATTAAGTTACTGCATGGCGGAGTTCTATTGTTTTCGTGTGGTAATTGTTGCTTACACCGAATAGACGTATATATACACTGTTGAAATATTTGGCTTAAATTTATTGGGTTGGAAGGAAAGTAACATCGTTGTTATTTCTTCACTTTTGCTCTTTTTGTTTCTAATAAAACACATTAAAGTCATCTATTGAGAATACGATATTACTTTCCTTCTAACCCAATAAATTTAACATATATCGCATGTCCCAAACGATACACACAAATATTTGTATTGATATAACATAATAAATATGGATCTATTAAGAGATGACATTAATACTATGTTAATATTTCAACAAAAAATAAATGCAAACTTCATAGTAATTTTAAATAAATTTTGTGTAAAGTCAATATATTTTTAACGATAAAATTAACTTGGGAAAATATTATTGACAATCTGTAGTCACTCTCACTCCTATTGTAGAATAGAATCAACATTTCTTTCTGTAAATTTTAACAGATAAATCCTGTCACTAATAATACGAAATATCTATTGTCTAAAATTAAAAATATGCGCACATTGTATTATTTTTTCACTTCTTTCAGTTGTGTTAATAATTTAACATTCAATTGACACAACAGCAATATGTTAAATTAACACATAAATGCATTAAATATTTAACACAAAAATTTTAACCGTCATATTTTTTAACAAGAAAACACAAAATTTTCAACAGTATATATATATAAGCTTCATTTTGAAATTAGACCACAACAAATTTAACAACAAATGTATGAGAATTTGAGGATGTTTTGCAAAATTCGCAAAAAAGAAGTATTGGATTTGATTATCGATGTCTTAGAAATTTCATAATTTATTCATTTATAATTATCTTCTTTTTGTCTCTCTCTCTCTCTCTTCATTGGCCTCAATTTTTTCGCGATGTGTACGTACATAATAAATATGTCATCATCTGATGGAATTATCCCCTCCCCATCCCCCTCGTTACGACTTTTAATATTTCGACAAAAATATGTATCAGCTGAAAGAAGGCGGGAACGAGCTTTTATCGCCATGTATCGTGGCTTGTAAATCCTTTTCCGGTTATTTTGCGATCGGACGTTGGAAAAGGGAGGAATTAATCGCGGACACATGTTGACTATGATATTCTAGATGTAAGGAACTCGATACGGCTCATTACGAGCTAAGACTTGGATGACCAATGGAACACGCGGCGACGAGACACGCAGAAACGCGACTGCAGAATGTAGAACGGTGGAAACGCGAAACGGTTCTTGCGAAGAGAAGAGTCTTCTTCTTCTCCGGCGAACGAGGCGCGCGCGTTCCATTCAATCCCTTTTTCGTCTCCTCTCTTCTTTCGCGTTCCCCCCGCGATCCCCCTCCCCTCGCCCGCGGCGGCGAGGCCGCTTCGTTTCGTGATTATATTCTCGAAATAGTCAACCGGATGCCGGCCGACGATGCGCCCGCGGATATTCCGTATATTTCGGGAGACCCTTTTTTCGAGCGCATTAGTAAGATGCGAGAGGAATGGAAGACGCGGAGAGAGATGATCTAAAAATCCTGCGAAAAGAGCGATCTCGCGAGATTCGATCAGACAAGAGCCAGCTTATTCGAGAAAAAAAAAAGAAACAAGAAAAAAAAATGGAAGGGCATATAAGTAACATGGAGAAGGATTTGTATTAGGAATCGAGGAATCTAGATGCCATATATACGATAGAAGAGCATCTATACTCGATATGATTCGCGCAAGCCGACAATCGAGGAGAAAGAGAGAGAGAGCACGAGTAGAAAAAGACTCGCCGCGAATGTACACGAGGGTGCTGACGAGCCGCCGTCGTCTCGTTCGCGGACGAGTGATTGATCAACGATCGGACCCGAGGGACACACCGTGTAATTTTCTCGGCGCGAGTCCACTTTCCAACTCGTCGGCGATGATTAAGAGTCATCCGTGTCGGGGCGATGTCTTCATTTCGCGGCGAGCGCGATGAGGGGCTTCGGATGACGTTTAACTAGAGTTAGCATTAAAAGCGTACGGGATAAACGTCCGAGGGTAAACGACCGTCCTCTGTTAGAGCTCGAGTTGGAGTTATGGATTCGACTTGGCTTCGAGAGAGAGAATCTCTTTTATTGATGATCGAGAAATTTATTTCTAATTTTTATATTACTTTAAAGCTTTATTAAACAATAATTATACATATATATATATATATATTTTTATATTTTATTCTCACACACATTTGATACTATATATCCTGAACAATACATCATATCAAATTATCGATATTAGTTTGCATATTCGTACA
>NW_021848721.1:688242-718721 GCF_003651465.1 Formica exsecta
ATATTTTATATATATTTTTATATTTTATTAAACAATAATTATATATACATATATATATATTTTTTTCTTTTTGCACGATATAAGAAAGAATTGCACATCGCGCCGCGTAATTGGATTATATTGTTTCGTTCAATTCTAATTTTATGCGGATAATTCGATATATATAGCCGATATGAGACGTTCTTGGCGACCGAAAAATCGCGAAACAACGGCCAAGAAAAAACGAGGACGACAGCAGGATGGAGGAGACCGGGGAGACCTATCGTCCGATCGAGCAACGATGAATTCCTGAGTTTCGAGGACGGCATGCGATTGCCAATAGTTGTTTCCCGATACAAATCGATCGGGGCCAATCGAGCGCGGCCAACATCGCGGCATTCGTTTCGTCCGTTTCGCAATTCCCATTTCGAACCAGCCATTTTTATCGCCGATCATACTCTAACTCCTTTTACTCCCGCGGAATTACATATACAATAAAATATATATATATATAGAAAGAAATAATTATGTAATAGAAATTAAAAAACGCCCGAGACACGGCAATAAATATATTGATTCTGACTCTCTCTCTCTCTGACAGTTAATCGAAATAAGAACAGAAATAAACGCAAACGAAAAAATATAATTATGTAAAATGAGGCGCACGAAAAAGAAAGGGTAGTAAATTAATTAAGCAGCCCGTTATAATTAAGCGGCCCGTTATAATTAACGATGCCGAATTAAATCGCAGCGAGAGGGAATGACAGGATTGCAAAATTTGCATAAAAACTTATACCCGGTGTATTTTCTATAATGAGGTAAATGACACGTTTGCGCGAGGTGATGAGCGGGACCTTTGGTCCGTGGACCGTCGCTCCACTCGGCGATCATCCTTCGTGCAAAAAACGAGCGTAAACGAGCCGAGATTCGAGAATCCACCCGGGGGCCTACCACCACTCCTGCCTCAGCTCCTCGCTCTATTAATTAAGCTCGCGGCGCAGCCTCTGCCCCCCCCCCCTCCCTTCCCTCACCGCTCCTACATTAATTTACTCCGCGGATGTATTTTATTTTTCGCAAGGGTCCTAAGCGCGCTCTCCCCCTCCCATGTCCCCCACCTCATCGCAGGTTGCCCCCGCCCCGAGGTCCTTCGAATCCCGCTCTATTAATTAGTCGAGGCCCTTTTTTTCCGCGCGCTAAGTTCGCAAGATCCGTCGAATCCCGAACAGGGGAAGAAGAGGGAGACTGGAATTCCAAGATCGGCAAAAAGGGGATGGCGGATATTAATACTCTCTCTTGTGGTTGAGTGGATTGGCTGAATATTTCGCGTGATTGATCCGGCGTAAATCTCGTTAGCGAAGGGGTACGAATACGGAAAGTGTCACATTAACGCGCTTTCACAGAGTTTTATCCAGTTTATATATCGAGTTTCGGGAAATTATTGGTGTTTCTCCGAAAACAATATTTTGCACATTTTAATTATAATAATTAATATTAATGTAAATTATAGTAATTAATGTTAATTATAGCAAGAGAGATCGCTTTGATCTCGTTTTCGTAATCCTCGAGTATCTCGCTGATTCGATATTCCGTGGCACCGCATTCTTTTTTACGTAAGCGAAGAGTACGCACGGAACATTTGCGGAAAAATGTCTTTCTTCTGCGGCCCGACAGCAATCGAAGATCGCGTAAGGGGCGGAGATAGACGGAAGAACGGTGGAATCGCCGACTCGGTAAGTCCAGGATCGAAAGGACGGGGGAAGGAGGGAGCGGGGTGTTCGGGCGACGCGGTGGTAGAGCGAAAAATGAGGGACGACATTCCGTCTGTGCACCGATGCGGATTTCGGTGACCGCCGCGACGATCCTTTTAATGCGACAGGATAAGAAATTAATAAAAAGTAGAGAAACGATAAATTAGGCCGACGACGCGAGAGGATGTCGGGATGATGATCGGGATGGAGGGTGGTAGGGAAGGGAGAGAGGGTCTCGAGGCCGATCCCTCCGGCGCACGCGCGATAATAAATTTCAAATATAAATAATAAAATTTCGTATCCGCCGCGTCTTGAAGGCGCTGCGGGTTTTTACGAGGTAGGAGATGACGGCGGGGACAGCGATGACGGGCCGTTTCGCGAGAACCCCTGAGAACGCGAGTGGACCACGAATTATGGCGAGCATTGTTCGCGTCCCCGTCGACGAAATTGGCCATTGTCTGCACAGGTCTAGGTGAATGGAATTGTCGTCGCGCACTTTTATCGTCGCGTATCGAAGAATCTCGTCGCGAGCGCGATATAAACATCGGCTATCATTTATGGACGAAGAAATGGCGCGAGAGAAAAATCTAACGGCGTTCGCCGATAATTCGATATTATGGGATTTTGACGAAAGGAAGAACGGAACGAAAAAAAAAAAAAAACTGGCGGTAATTTACCCGTCAAATATTTACTTGGCGGTTAATTTAATAGAGTTTCAACCCCTTCGTGGAGTGTGGCGCGAATGGCGCGTGTAAATTCGTTTAAAAAGATTCGAATGAACCGTGAAATTCGCTTCCCTCTCCGTCTCCCTCTCGCTTTCTTTCACCGCGCATATCGCTTTTTAATGATATTTCTTCAAGGCTAACGGTTGTACTCGCTCGAGAAACGAACGTGGCAACGTAACGACGATCGCGCATTCGTCATCGCAATCGCGTCGTTCAATTTCGGATAATGAAATCCAATTCCCCAAGTTTAAACACAAATGAGAATTAGCTCGTAAAAATTGGCGGAATTATATGCAAGTGAATCATTCTCTTTCTTCGTAGAAACAACTATAACAAAATTTATTTTCAAGAATATATATGTGTGTTAAATAAAAATTTAATTATGATTATCTTTACATTTTATTTTTTAGAGACATATAAAATGATGATATAATAATATATATAAAAATAAAAATCTCTCATTTGCATATTCCTTTTAATATAATCTCAAAGAAGCTAATCTTTTCACAGAAAATAATTTCGCAAGAAATTTATGTCACTTTTTAATTTAATAATTCTAATTATATAGCTACATATGGTTATACTGAGTGATTCAGCAATTTTGTGAAAATTGATGTGTTGTGGTAATAGCCCAAGATACGTCTCTCGCAATCAGATTGCTTTCCAAAAAGCATGTATAAAGGCAGCCAAAAGATTCTTTAATTGGCAGAACTATATGCAAATGAATTATTCTCTTTCTTCATAGAAACGACTACTAAAAAAAAAAAAAAAATTATTTTCAAGAGTATATATGTTGAATAAATATTTTTAATTGTTTTATCTTTACATTTTATTTTTTAAAGACATAAAAAGATGATATAATAATATATATGAGAATCTCTCATTTTCATATCTTTTTAAATATAATTTCAAAGAAATTATTCTTTTCATGGAAAATAATTTCGCAAAAAAATGCCACTTTTTAATTCGATAATTCTTAATACATAGCTACATATGGTTATACTGAGTGATTCAGCAACCTTTAAAAACTGATGTGCCATGATAATAGCCCAAAATACGTCTCTCGCGACCAGGTTGCTTCCCAAAAAGCACGTACGAAGGCGGCCAAAATATTCTTTAATTTCCTGTGGTCGCGCGGCGGGGTCCGCGCATTATGAACGGAAACTAAAGGTCGCCGAGGTCTGAACTCCTCGGTGCCTGAATCGTTGCACGTACATATGTGGATCCTGTGCGCAGGTAATGCAGCGGGGGCGGGTACATAGAGGAAGAGAGAGATACGAGGAATCAGGGAGGAGCGAGACCCTGGAGGGCACTATATGCAACGAGAGGCGCACCAGTTATTTATCGTAGCTCCTGTTTATGCTTTATTTGTTATCTGCTTGCCTGTCTGTTCTCAAACTGGCAGCCTACGTAGGTCATATCTAAGTTCGAGCATCTACATTATCCGTCTGCCAGATTCTCGTGATTTCACGTTAATGAGCCTGTTTCGCGTAATTACAGACATGTTGAAACAATCATTTAAATCTTGCTTGATTCTATTAGTTAACAGTGTGCTTTCAACGTTCACATGGAAATAAAATTACCTTATTGTGACTTAATTATTCGATATGACTGTGCACGCGCGCTGTGTATTAAAAACACACCCGATAATCGAAATCGAAATATAAATATTGAAATTAGCGATTTTTTGGTACTATTTATAATACTGTCATTCTTAAAAATTATGCGCGACGGCTAATTAAGCCGTTTCCTTTACGAATTGACAGATGACGGTCATTAGGACTCGACGATGACGATATTACTCGTAATCGTAGCGCGATAGCAAGGCTTAATTAAATTGTACTCGTGCAAAATTGATGGGTACAGATATCAACGAGGCCATTAAGCTACTTCGTAAATGTATGTCGAACAGGTGCAGACTGATGGCGTATGTAGGATGGTGATAATTGTTAAAGTCGTAAATTGTTATAATTAGTAAAAGTAGAATTCGGAATCTAAGAGAGAGAGAGAGAGAGAGAGAAAGAAGTACTACCGCACATTTCATCAAGATAGATCAAGATGGTTGAGCACGAACCATTCTCGTTCTTTTTTTTTCTCTCCGACAACGTACCTCGCTTATCATCGAATTTACGTTCAGCGATAAAACAGTAGCGCAATCCAGGTCTTAGGTTTATTTCCGAGTTTAACGAGTCTACGAAAACGCACACAGCCTAGTCTACGCTCAGAATATTAATGTCAAAATAACGAAGTAGCACCGTCTCCAGAAAATTTATCCGCTAGTTTGCAGGCAAGTTTTATTAAAGATAAATAAGCGCGATAAAGCTTACGGCCCCGGAAAATTTATGCCTGTAACCGAGACTGCGAATACGTAGTAGTCTAATGTGTTCAAGGTAGTATCGATTTCAAAGTGAAAATGAAAGCGGCAACATTTATCTGCGTACAAACAGAGAGTCTCGTGGCAGGTTTCGAGATCTGCTCGATCAGCTCGAAACAGCGACGATTCTGAAAAATTCCATATTGCCCGTAATCGAGTTTGCCGAGAGGCTTAACGGCCTAATCGCCAATTTCGCGCAAGCACGCATCATACGTTTACCCGTCGCACATATTGGATGATCATCGTCTTCACGATATAATGAAGGCACTCTTCGGTCAAGACAAGGTGGTCGCGAGCGCTAGTCGATGTCAAACACGGAGAATTAAAAGAACGACGGGGGCGACGCGACGTATCGGGAGGGCACCGAGGGGGGAAAATAGAACCACATCTTCGACGAGGAGAGGCAAAGAATGAGCGGGAGGGAAGGGAGAGGGGGGGGGGAAGGCAGGGGAGAGGGGAAGAGGAGATGAGAGAGGAGAGTCGAAGACACTGCGAGAAAGAGAGAATAATGCGTTAAAGCAGCAACCAGCAACTACTCTAATTGGCCACTTTGTCCATTTATTCGATTTATTTAAATTATGGGACAATTGACAGTAGGCATTCTATTTTTTAAATCTCCCCGACCAACCGGCTGATTGGGCGAGATTGGCGTGAGACACTGGCCCCACAGATTCCCCAGTTGTGGGCTTAATCAGCTTTGATTGCTAGCATCTTTCTCTCTCTCTCTCTCTCTTTCTCTCTCTCTCTCTCTCTCTCTCTTTATCGTTCCCTCTCTCCGTCTTTCGTCATTTGCGTCTCTTTCTCTCAGGCATTTTCTTTCTCTTTCTCTTTTCACATACGCATACATCTACGTCTCTATCTTCTTCTCGCGCACTCGCGTCTCTCTTTCACCCTTTGCCTCCTTCATCTCGTGCTTCTTTCTCTCTTTCTCTCTCTCTCTCTCTCTCTTCCTCTCTTTCTTCCGATAGCCCGCGTTATACCGTCGCGAACGTGTACAACGTATACATTTTATTTTATTCCATTTCGTTGCAGATCCCACCACGCGTTTAATATCCTCCGGCCGACGTTGATTGGCCGATACGAAATTACGAGAATATGTCACTGGACCAGAAAATCCAACGGAGGCCGCCCACTCTCTCTTTCTCTACTCGACGTCCCCCCCTTCTCCCCTCCCCCCGTTCCTCTCCCTCATCATCGCCGTGATTTCCGTCGCGGAATCTTTTCACGGTTTCGATGAACGGGAATTGCGCGACAAACTGTCGATTGGCAAATCATCGCTGGTGTTTTCGAGGAAAATTGATGGTTCGCGTGCCAATAGTGAAATGACAGCGAAAGAGAAACGATTGATCTTAATGATGCCTATTTACGGAGAAACATCGGCATGTTTATGTAATACGGAGCTATGACCGCATGCGGCGAGCGATATTTCTACGCAGTCACGCGGAACAGTGAGCACATTTCGAATGCAAACAAATTAAAAATATAATTTTTTTTTTTTTTTAATAGTTCGGTTTACATATAAATAAAATATTATTCGGAAACACTGTGACGTATTACATGTAGAATTAACATACAAATGATTTTTTTTCATTAACCGTTAAACCGTCGTGATTTATAATGGCAGAGAGAACGCACGTATATACATATGTGTGTGTGTGTAAATATTTTTATCCTGTATTTTTATCTTGTATTTATAACATAATATTGTCCATTGGAGCTGTCAGCCATCCGTGAATTCTCGATATTTTATTACAATCAAGATTAATTTAAGAGCACTCTGTATATCATACGACGCGTTCTTACATTTACGGTGATTAATAAAATCAAAGCCTACTACAAAGCTCTCTTTTTTATCTTTTTAATTAGGTCAATATTTACGTTGCCCGTACATATACATATATATACCGGAGAATTAAAACACACATTCTTCAAACGATATGGGAAGGAAACAGAGGATTGATAAATCCCGGGTTTCTTTTATCAATGCGACTGAAACAACCCTCCCCCGTCCTCTCCCCCCGCCCCCTCGAGTCCCTCGTGGGAGCCGTTGGCACTCATCCCATTTCCTTGATAATTCCCATAATGCTGTGGGCGGATATTCCAATAAAGGGGGAACAGCCCTCGGGGCACAAAACACTGAAAGCGGCGATTCGTCAGGTTGCGCCACGATTCACGAGTTCGCGAGGATCGAGGCAAATAAAGGCTGTGGGGAGAGAGCCGACGGCGGTGCTCTCAGGCCGGCTTACGTATAGCTTCAGATTTGTCACGTGGCAAGATGCGGGTCCACTGTGTCGGGTGCGCGCGCGCGCACGCTGGATGCGATTTCTCCAGCATATTCCACGGCGTGCGGCCGATTTTAATAATTCTCGTTGGAAAATTCGCCGCTTTAAAGCAGAAACGGGAATAAATTCGCGGAAGGAAATATCTTGTAAAAAAATTAAAAAGTGGAATAGAGGCTGAAAAGTTTTTATATGACGTTAAAAGAGAAAAGTCTATCTCTATCTCTCTCTCTATTAAAATGTTATATTAAGTTTTTTTCTTTTTTGGCAGTGCTCCTCGATGGCATCGCCGGCAATTGGATGTAACACGTGGCGATTTTTAATTTTATATACGATTCGTCCGTTAAATACATTCGCCGCGCGAGACTTTTGGCGAACGCGAACGCATACCGATTATATTTCTAGCCCGATGACGTTAAAGGTCAAGCGTCACCGTCTTGTACACGATCGACAACATTGTCACCGGTGTTCTAATCATAGATTCGCTCAACGATTACAAGAGCGTCTATTACAAATCACCTGGTCTAACCAGATCAGCGGCGACGAGGCGTCGATCGACGATCTCGCGTTCCCGCCAGCAGTGATCGGTCTCTCTCTCTCTCTCTCTCTCTCTCTCTCTCTCTCTTTCCACCTCGTTCTCTTTTTTTTTCACCTTCCTTTTGTTCGCGCGAGCAGGGTCATCGAACGCGAGCAGTCCCGATTCGAATCTAATTACGATCCCGATAATTCCGTCGACGAGGAGGAAATAGTAACTCACCGGAAACCTTCGGGTCAGCTGCCTCCACCTTCATCGCCGTCAGGCTCGCTATTGTCGGCGGTACCTAAAAGAAATACATTACGATGTACAATGCACCGGCGTGCTCAGGGCCGTACGCGAGCGAAAGAGGGGACGGGGAGAGGGGAAGGGGGAAGGGGAGGGGGGAGAGGGGGCGCGAGGCGAGACGAAGGTAGGGGACGGGGGGGACCTCGTCGCCCACGCGGCGGACGCGAGATGTTTCCGTAAAATTCTATCGTGCAAAAGACCAGCCATTCCGCGAACTAATCGCGTTATGGCCTTAGGCCCGCTCATAACATGCCTTGCCGCTTAATACCCTTCGTTAACCCCTACTGCTACCGAGTAATGAAATTATCCCCGGGGCACATCTTCCACGGCATTTCAATTTCGCGTAACTGACTTTTATCGACGCGCCGTCGTACCGTACGTATTTGTCCCGCACATTCGCGGGACGTGTTTTCACTTCGCTCCGTGCCGAAATTAAAATCGGAAGACCTAAGAAGAAGGTTACGCCGCGCCTCCCGGAGAGAGAGACGTCGCGCGAAGGAACGTCACTTTTGCCCCCGCGGAAGCCCCATCGCGGTTCAAATTATTCCAATGCCGTACGATTTCCGAAGCCTTAGCTCTGAGTTTCGATCCGCATCGTTGAATTTATGAACTTCGGTTACTACTTCGTTAGTTTTTATTAACATCGTCATCCATCTATGTCTCTTCTCCCCTCTCTCTGTCTCTCTCTCCCTCTCTCTCTCTCTCTCTCTCTCTCTCTTTCTCTTTCCATCCAATTTTCCATTCGCCTTGAAAAATTATTCCCGACTCGAATCAATTCTTCGAATTAAACGACTTATTATTGAAACTCGAACAAAGTTTATCTCGTCGCGTAAATTTATCGTGGAAAAGTTTCGCATTACTTTACGCGCATATAAATATCGTATAAACATATTCTATTACGCCGTGACGCACCGTTGCATTATCGTTCAACGGGGTTCTTTGTCCCGATCTATGAACTTCACTCCCGACGAGGAGAAACTCCTCGCCGCCGATCGAGCGCTCGCCGGAACGATCGATTAATTCCATCGAATTTAATAGAACTCGCCTCACGTACGTGACCATCGCGTTCCATCAATTCTGCAATCTCTAATCGAACATTTATATTCCTCGTTCATAATTATCCGCGACCTTACGTGCCCAATATTACGAACTGCAGCGTATCGCGCATAATAATATCGGGCGGTCAATACGATGACTTTAAAAAAAAAAAAAAATCGCTTCTTAAATTAATGCATTTATCGCTCGCGAAAAAATTCGCGGGGAGAAAACGCGAATGCGAGGAAACAAATGGAAAATAATGTGCGTCACGATGTATATAATGCGAACGTATGCATCGGGGCACGGGGCGACAAGCGCAAGGGGGATGGGGAGAGGGCGAAGAAAGAGAAAAAGATCGGAATGAAACAGGGGTGGGGCGAGAAGAGCGACGACGAGGAGGAAGAAGAGAATCGAAGAGAGAGAGAAAGAGAGGGATAGAGAGACGAGAAGGAAGGTAACGATAAGAGAAAGAAAGACGACGATAAAAGAGGGGAGAGAAAGAGGGAAGGCACGCTGATGAAGGAGGAGGTGAAGGAGAAGCGAGGAGGGGAGTGAGGAGGGGGGCAAAGAGGGTACGCGAGAGAGTATAGAGGTATATGAGAAAACAATAGAGCTGATTTGCAAACAATAGAATAACGTTAAGACTCGAGTATTATACGCCGTTGTTACTTCTTGTGCCATAACGCTGGAGAGCATATGCCCATTAATATTCAAAGGCGAAAATAATGTAAACGACACGACAAAAATCCGGGGAATAATTTCAATTCTCCGTGTATGGGATTCCACGAGCAGCGATCCCATAGCCGGGTCGTCCGCGCGGGTTTCGTGACTCCTCTCTTTGGCGACCTGGCATATGCATCTCTACGCGTCATCGATAACGGCATACTGATAATGCGCATTGAATTCTACTTTATTAAAATCTCTTCCCCAGACAGCACACAATATTTATAAAATATGTACAAAATATTCATAATAATTATTTGAATATTTTATAAATATTTTTGTGATCTTAAATTTAACAGATCATAAAGATTTATCATAAATATCATAAAAATATTTATAAAAATATTGAGAAACTATCATAAATATTGTGTGCTGTCTGGGTCGTCTCACAATCTCGAGATAATAAATATTAGTTTCATAAAATATCCGTTGTATGTAAAAAAAATTTTATTGTAAAATATTTCACTCATTCTTCTATCTATCAAGAATGAATTTTTAGAAATAACGAGTTTTCAGAAATAAATAACTCGCGATTAATAGTTTGAATGAATAATCTTCAAACGGCGAAGTCTCTATCGACTTTTATTACGACGTATTATAAGCGATTGTTCGTCGCTTATGATTCTGGGAAGCGCTGAATTATTCTAGTACAGTTAAGCTCACATAGCTCCCGTTGGTAATTTTACGATGTTGACGGTGACTTGAGTCTCGGATGAGTCATCGCGCATTGTTTTTGGACAGCTTCGCACGATTGTCTCGCTTTTGACGCAATGGCAAGCGATAATTCAATGCTACTTAAATTTTTAATAATCGCTGACACTCGAGTCGGCCATACAAATTATAACACTTGAATACCACGGCTATAATAATACGGTTACGGTATATAATATGATCTTTAGAACGTAAGATTGTAAAGATTGCTGTTTCAGGCATTCATGTCTCAGTCTATAACCTCGGCCGGAGTGTAATGAACTTTGGTGGTAGTTTTCAGGATAAGAGATAACGATTAGACTCTCCTACTTACCCTAGACTCCTCGGACTCCTCCCGTCTCACGTTCTGGAAGAGCACGCTGCCCATCTGAACTTGCAGATTCTGCTGCAACAGCTGCGCCAATTGCGGATTCTGCGACAGGATCGCTGGATTTTGCTGCAACAGTTGCGCCAGCGCCGGATTTTGAACCAATATCTGATTCAGGGGTGAATTAGCCATGGCGTGCAGGGAATGATGCTGTTGCTCCTGCGACTGATGCTGTTGCGGTTGCGGTTGCTGCTGCTGCAAGTTCGGCGAATTTGCGTTTGACGTTTGGCAGGATTGCGAGAGATTGCCGAGAGACGGAATCGCGCGTTGCGGACTTTGTGGGGTATGCGGAGGCGTGGGTGGACTTCCGGGTGCCATCGACGAGGCGTCCTTCTCCTCCTTAACCTTCACTCTCCCTGCGAAAAAAGATTAGTGATGCCGTTTATATCGAGTCGTAAGTATTTTTGAATAAATTTCTAAATTTGAAGATATAAATAATAAATTTGAAAGAATTTTTTTGGAACGCTCACGATATATCTATTCTAAACACACTAGTTTCGTAATCAATGACAAAGCCAGTTCGCTATCGACAATTTCTTTCTTGAGAAATCCAAAGTGCGCGATTGTAATGTATTATTGAAATCAACTCTGAGAGAAGTGGGAAAAAAGCAACCTGTTATTGAGCGTTGACGTGGTTGACGTCGTCACGGGTCTCGGTGAGGTGAGCTTTAACGAGAGTTGCGGAATATCGTAAGAGCCATAAAATAATTAACTTTGGTTTCTTATCGGGAGCAATTGATGGATGTGTTTTCAACGAAGCAAGCAGACCGATTCAAAAGCGAATGTGTGTTATTTATTAAAAAACGAATCGGTAACCTCGAGTGAAATTCGTACGTATCTGTTTGATAAAAGGCACTTCGTATAAGTCTCTCGAATTGAACAAACTTCGCAAAAATTTCGCGCTCTGGAAATGCTCAAGTCTCGATAAGAAGCGTTATAAAATTACAACCTATCGGCCGGAAACAATTAATTCGGGCCAATACATGATTACAGATTCGAATTATTATTTTTATTATTGCCAGCCAGCAGAGATTGCTATTCCAATTAATAATAATAGGGGAATTATTAAAAGAAACAAATAAAAAAAAAATTGCGCTGTTATTCGTCATTATTTCGATTTATTCGGGAGGAGAGGGGTCATTAATTTATCTAACTATCTATAAACCTACCTATATTTACAGTCGTCTAAAGATTCTGAATATCTGATCTTTGTCAAAATTCTGGCAAGACTAACTCCTCACAATTACTTGGTTTCGCTCTCTATCTTGATTTCGGAAAAATCTTACGGAGGGGTGATAGACTTCCGGATTGGTTCGAGGATACAGTAAACTGGGAATAGGCGGTGAGATTCTACGGGGAATGTGTGCGGTTGATCCAAGGCGATGGCAGCAAAAGGGAGAGACCGCGGGGGAAGTTTTTTTCTCGGGTTTGGAGTCGTGAAATTGAGACGTTTCGATTCTAAAAGCCGCGTAATCGACTGCTGGCAGGTACAT
Source organism: Formica exsecta (assembly GCF_003651465.1). Lineage (NCBI taxonomy): Eukaryota > Metazoa > Arthropoda > Insecta > Hymenoptera > Formicidae > Formica > Formica exsecta. Next base: position 700,503 of record NW_021848721.1, read on the forward strand.
CTGCTCTGAACTCTATTCTACGGAGAGAAATAAAAAAAAATCGTAATACTGTTCAATACCCTATCGAATAGACTGTGATTACTAATCCATCTTTTTGACAGATTTTAATCAAAGGTTTAATTTATATATTGTACGTGGGAGATACTTTTCAAATTTTTTTAGATTTGCTAAGTTTTTATCTCTCTTTTTCAAGTAATAAAAATCTTTTCTGTTAATAATTATAATCTCACAAGATTTGTCTCGTGCAAAATAAAAAAATAATCAGTTTATTAAGTAGATGATTTTCTAAGAAATAACAAATACTTATTTTTTTAAATGTAGACCGTTAGAAAAAAATAGAGTTCTAATCGCGCAAACAATTGGATGAGCTACGTTAGGTACGAGTTATTTCTGGTGTTTTTTTACCTTACAAATATAATCCGGGCATACCAGGTAGATAGGATGCGATTTATTCGCGCAAATAAACCCTGAGAGCGTCGAAGTTTAGCGATTTCTAGAGGTTTACTTGATCGCAGGTGAGGAGAAGAACGAGGAAACGAGAGAGAAAACTATAATAGAAGGAGACTTTAGAAAGGGCTTAAAAATCCCTTCCTTAAGAGAGAAAAAGAGAGAGGGACCACGAGACCCCCCCGGAGGGATACGCCGGACTCTCCCGAAAGGTTAGATCGATGATGTCTACTAAAATTACGAAACCCCTGGGATCTCTTTTTTTTTCCTCGGTTTATATCCTTCCTCGTTTCTCGCGGTTGAAGTTCTCCCTTTCGCTCTTTTACGCGCTTTCTACCACTTTTTTTTTTCATTAGACGAACGAAGCATCCTGTGTATCACGATGGATGATTCGCTCGCCATCAACGCGAGAGGCCTGCATCGTTTGATGAAAAATGAAGAGAATATCCACCGTAATGCGGACTCCCCCGAATAACGAAAAAATGATGCGCGCTGTGGGAAAATATTTCTCGCTCAACGTGATCGTCGACGATGCGTTTCCAGCTTTCGGATTCGCCCGAGGCGAACATTTTTCGTGCCTCAAAAGTATCGCGATCAAGCGCAGAGGATTTCGTTTCTCTCGCGATTAATAAAGGATTATAATTAATAAAACGCATAATGCGGAGGAGGGTCGTCGTAAATAGCGCAAAAAAGTCTCGACGCTCGTCCCGAGTATTAAATGAATTCTCATTCTCGCGAGGGAGATTCCTGAAGGATCGCATGCGTATACGCATTTCGGTGTATCTCGCTCGCGGCCGGATCTTTAAATCGACTCGATTTTTAAGGCCCGATCTCGAGAAGGTATCGCGCCGCGGGGATTCTGTGTTTCTCTTCCTCCGTGAAGACATTCCCTCTTTCGTCTTTACTCCAAATCGCCTCACATAGTGGCGAGTCATGCCACATCGATACACGATCGCAGCAGAGATGAACGTATTACGATGAGAGTCATCTTTCCAAGATTCTTCGTTTGTAAAATATAAATGTGTGAAATATAACGTACTTTTTACACGGAAATAAAAATAGAGCTGCCAGTTGAGAAGATTTGCAGAATAAAATTTGTAAAGGACGATGAAAGAATCAATTATATATAAAATAGGGGTTCTTTTTCATAAAAAGGGAGCGATTTAAAAAATGACAATCCAAATCTTTTGTATAATTTTAAGATCAAGTGCTAGCTTTTCGGAATAGCATTCTCCACTCTCTTCCAATTCTATAATTACAAATTTTCAAATATTTTTGCATTAGTCTAAGTATTTGTGTGTCATATGTCAAAACATTGACATATGTACGACAAAATTGAAGATTTTGTATACTGATCTACTATTTCTTCTGAATATCTGTACAAAACCTGAGCACAATTCTCTTAACGGTTTAGAAATTATTTAAGTTTGTACTGATTCTTATGGAAAATCGCGTATTATATAGTTATATTATTAACAAATTTTTAACAAAGAAAAAACATTGCCAGCGAAATAAAATTTTTTGCATATATAACAAAATTCTAATAAATATTCATGCAAAACTTGATTTAGCTCCACTTATTCGATTAAAAGTTATTTACTAAAAATTGTAGCAAAATGCTTATAGTAATCCGAAATCTTTCTGTAAATTACTTGTTTTTTTATTTTTTTGCAGTTGATTTCAGGGAATATTCACGACCAAAAGTTCTTGTCATAAATTTAAAAAAATATTAATTACAACTATTTTCTTTTATCAAAATGTTAAAAATCATGTTATTTTGTCATATTTTAATTCTTATTATAATCCAGATTTATTTATTAGACTTTCCAAATATTACAAACGTAAGAAATATGTTTCTTTTTTTTATTTTGACAGCTTTTAGCTGCTATTGTACAGCCAAAACATCCTTAATATATACTTGTCAGAAACTTTACACAGATATCGAATAATAAAATAATCGGTATCATTCGGATATGCTCGGGACTCAAATTAGAGACGGCGACTGACATCCGACCCTCTAACCTCGGAAGTCGCGCGAAAAGAAAAAAAAAAGAAAAAAGGAAAAGAAAGAAGGGCACCTCGATATCCTCGGTATCCTCGAGCCCATTTTTACGAGATACTTAAACCTTTAAACGAGTGCGCCGCGTTCAGATCAGAGCGGAAGGAAAAAACGGGTAGGAAAAAAACGGACCGCTCTCGGATTTCAAATTTCGCAGGGAAATCGGTTAACCCCCGAAATCAACTGCGACGACTCCGCCGAGGGGGGCGGGGGGGGGGGATAAAGGATCGCGCGATTTTTCTCAGGGGTTAAATCGAGCGTGGCCCCCAGAGAGATTCTCTGGCATTCTTTTTTTTTCCTTTCCCTTGCCTCTCCTCGAGGAGTCGCGCAGGTACCTGGCAGCTACCTGCACGCGTCCATCCCGGAAGAAAAGCGGAAAGAGAAATATCGCAAGGGGGCGAAAATGCCGCGATGGGGAAAAAGCGGAGATTACGCGAACGAGGAGCTTGGAGAGTAGGGAAAGGGATTCCCCGCATGCACCTTTTCCTATCGTTTTTATCTCGTCGGCGCCCGCGGACCCTTCCCTTCACTTGCGTTCACTCAGCCAGAGGCAGAACGAGGGTAAGAAACAGGGGTAAAAGTGAGTTAATAGTCGGTAAAACGCCGTTCTCTCCGCGACCCGCAGGGGTTACGCGTACCTCCGGGGGTGCGCCTCTTTTACTTCCTTCTTTCCCTTCTCGACCCGCGCGAACGGGTAACTCCTCTTCGACTCGGAGAGAATCGAAAGGGATAGAGCAAAAGGTGGCTAGTATCGCTAAAGAGGAAAACCGAGACACGAGGACACTCCTTTCGGCGAGAAATCTGAGTAATCGTAGTCGTAGCGGCTTCCTGTAAAAAAGCTGCTTGCTCTTCCGCCGCAGTTTTTCTCATATTTTCGCGTGAGAACATTAAATAGAACAATATATATCAGAAAAAAATGCGGCAGCGTTTTGTAGAAAATATGTTTATAGTATGTTTGGTTTAAGTGTATCCACTCACAGTTATTTTTTTGAATAATTGAATTATAAAAAAATGTTTCGAATAAAAGTTTCTTACAAAACTATAGTAAAATAAATATATTATTCCATTAAAAGAAAAACTATCATCTAAAAAAAAAATTAAAATTTTCATTTGTCATTAGATCTTCTTAAACAAAATAACGTTTATTCAAAACATTCTTTTTTTACATATAACTCTGTTATTTAAAAAAATATCTGAGTGTATATACCTAAACCAAACGCACTATATATAAGAAAAAAACCGTAAATATTTAATAAAAATTCACAAATAGATATAAAGAGATACTATCTATAACAAAATAAATACCGTGTGAAATAAGAGAAAATATTAACTCAATTGCGTGCGTGGTTCTCTTCAACGCGATTCTCCGCGAGGAGCGTACCGCGTACGTTACGTATAAATTCGGTATTCCAAACACAAAAGTAAGATTACCGGCGGCTTCGGCTTTCTTGTTTCTCGCTAGAATCAAATTTCGAGCGCTTCGTCGTCGTGTAACGAAACACGCGCGCGTTCAAGAGCCTCGCGTTACGCGTGCCTGAATACGTACGTGGTTGGGCTCGTCCAACCCGGAATCGTCAACGGAAGCGAGCCGCCTGCGTGTTCGTCCGCAACGACTGTCGGGGATTCCGAATCATCGAGTAACGGATACACCCGACACACCGAACACGGTCGACGTAAATATCTATCCCCTAAGGAAAGCCGAGTTTGCGCGAAATCCCCGTGATAAATCGCAGATTCCCCACCGGCTCGTCATAATCGAAAATTTTATATCGAATCGCATCAGCATCATTAGAACTCTCGATCGAAATCGTGAAATATCGAGACGGATATGTAAAAGAGCAAACCAAGACATGATACATTCAATATCCGGTGAACGATTGGCGATTTATAAAATGGATGGATAGAGAAGCATTTGCCTTCCAAGAACGGAATAGTATATACATCTAGATATGCACGAGAAATAAATTACAGAGTAGTTATGGAGAATTAATAAAAAGTAAAGCAAAAATGTAAGAGATGCGAACCGTAGGATACGATTAAAACAGTGTTTATAACGCGAAACGAATAACAAATAATGAGTAGATGTACTCAGAGATTTATGACCGATCGCTTCGTTGCAGAAAAGGAATCGATGCGTGCCGTTCATCTGATATTTTTTTTATGACGATCAAGGAATTAATACGGCTTAATCTAAAAGATGTCTATAAAATAAAATAAAAAAACCGTGTGCACGTGTATGAATTAGAAAAAATCTTTTCTTTCTTGGATTATTTTGCGACCTATAGGATAGAAACGGTTACTGACAACAAAACAATTACCGCTTCCGGTAATTGTTAGGGGATAAGAAGAGAAAACCTTTACATGAATTGCAGCTCATCAGCCATTGAAACTTTTAGTTGGTGCTGGTAAGATAACCAAATTTACTCAACAATCCCGTGTCCGGGGCGTTCGTGATCCCTTTACATATATATATCTATGGTGTGCGCCTTTTTTTATAGTGTTCCGCAAATAAATGTCTTGGTATCCCGTGTCCGGGGCGTTTGTGACCCCTTTACATATATATCTATGGTGTGCGCCTTTTTTTATAGTGTTCCGCAAATAAATGGGACCTACAGTTTAACGCCGGTTCCAAACGGTCTAGATTAGAGAGGTTTTACTAGGTATGATACTCTCGATGGTTTGCCATTATCTCCCGAGAGGTGGCGATCGAATATATTCGATGTCTCTGGCTGGATTTGAACCCGAAACCTTCGGCACAGAGAGCAGACGCACAGCTCTGCGCCACGATCGCACACACTCAACAATCGAAAAAAGCAGAATCACAAAAAGGAATGTATCTCAAACAACAAAAGATGGTTCTAAACACAAAAATGTGAAAACTAAAAACAAAATCGTCCAAACTGTACGAGAGAAGACAATATACAGATTGAACCTAAAGATTTAATATTTTAGAATTTTTGTTCAAACATACTATGTACATATAAGAAAAACTGCAAATATATAATAAAAATTCACAAATAAATATAAAGAAATATGATCTATTGTATAACAAAATAAATAAAATAAAATTTATAAATATAGCTGGCCCAAGTATAAATTATTGGCAAATCCTAGACAAATAGCAAAGATACTTTAGAGAAAAATGAGCAGGGCACGAGTTTTTCTGAATCCTATAGCCAGTATAAATAGATTTTAATTCGAGATTCTCTAATAAAATCTCTCTTTACTCTTTTGAAGAAGCATGGGCAAGATAAATATCGGGACGAAATTGCTGAATTGGAAATCGAATCCCGAAGTCTTTCGCTTGCCGAGTAGTCACTCTTATCACTAATTGTAAGCTATTCTCATTTTGCCTACATATATGGATTAACAATCAAGAGATTAATACGGCTCTATATGTAAAAACACTAATATATATTTCGCAAGCTATTAATTTTTTTATGACAACTGCCTTTGCTCCTTCGAAAGCAGGAATCTTAAACAAATATAGTCGAGTATAACGTTTCCAAATTTTAATATTTAATGTCTCGAGGAGCTCACAGATCGAGGGACCTGCGTGGCTCGGCCGCGAGATAAAGAACTCAGGGCCCCGTGGGGTTCATTTTTAACACCTAACAGAAGTCGAGATGCCCAACCGTGATTAGCCTTCTCCCCGGGGCCGATGGGTCCGAGCATTATCCGGTGAGAAATTGGCGGCCGTTCGTTTCTTTGTTCCAAGCGATTTTTTATTGACTCAAATTCCGGAAAAAAAGAACGGAGAAAGAGGCAAAGAGAGAAGGGGGTAGTCATACGTTGGATATTAGGGATGGGAAGGGGGTTTAGAGTCGAAAGCACGAAATGGCGGTTTAGAATCCCGCGGCGTTACGTGTGGGAGGCGATTAAATGGATAAACGAGAAAGAAAAGAGCGCGGACGGGAAAAAGAGATCGGGAGGAAGAAGGAGAGAAAGAGGAGAGAAACGTTGAGATGGAAACGAAAGGAGAAATAAGCGCGGGGCAGACGGGGGGAGAGGGAGTTGTAGAGGCCTGAGGGAAGGGAGGAAGAAAAAAGGGCCAGCGAACAACTGGCCGCGGCCGAACTGCGCCAGGGCTGCGCTCATTTTTTCTCGTGGCCGAACCCAAAAACCCTTTTATGCCCACCCAAGATTAATTATCCTCCATACTCGAAAAATGAAACTGGCCACGAACAAAGGAGCGCCGCGCGCGCTACTCGGCGGTCCTCGCGAGCGCGCGTGCGCGCGCGATCAGCCTCCGCTCGTCCAATCGCTGTTCATTCGCGCCCGTTTCAATCGAGAGGATCCCACGAAGATGAGAAATAACGCGGGAGAAGAGGCACGGCAGATTTAGAGCGAAGATTCGATTGTCTCGTATAAAGAAGAACTCAAATTCGCGCTTTATATGTGTGAGTGTGAGTCTCTAAACTCTCGATAACGTTAATCTATACTAAAGAAATAGCATCCAGAATTAATGATAATAATTGATACCGAGTGTATCAATCGTAAAGGTGCGTTTTGTCGCGTATACGATGACAGAAACGTAGAAGGAGAAGGGTGAGCGAAGGGGGGCGCAAAATTATCATAACAATAAAAAGAAAATGGCACTCTGGTATATTCCGCAATTTTCTATAATGGAGCGAGCTCGAAAACTCGCGTATCGAGAGGGGAACAAGAGATCGGATCCGAAAAAGGGCAAGCAAGAGGGGAAGAGGAGAAAGGGGGGACAGGGTAGAATCTCGTTAGACTGAAAAAATTCCACGGAACAGATTTGAATATCGCATAATGTCGAATTAATGCCGGAAATTCGACTCGACGGGGGCCCCTCCCGACGCGCAGTAATGGGGCCCCATGAAATTTCGTAGCGAGCCCCATAAAGCGGTTTCGCGTATGGAAAACGTGTCGAGGCAATGAGCCCTTCCCCTTCCCCTCCCCTCCACGGCTAGCCGTCTGCGCTGCCAGCGGGGCCTTACAACGTAGAAACCCTAATAATTCCCTGACAGTGGCCTTTAGTCTCGCCGTTTTTGCCAAGGCATCGAGTTTTACGATTTTCTCCCTTGTTTGGACGAATGAGACGAAAGGGAAATATCTTCCCCGATTGTCCAACATATATGCAAATCAACCGGAATTAATCGCTATAAACCAAGAAAAAAAAGTTGTTAACTTGACTAAATGCGTTCAACTTACTTCAGATTACTATTTCTTTAATTGAAATATTTAAATATTTAAATTAAATACGACATATTAAATCTAACATGACGTATTTGACTTAGTAATCAGTTGAACGCAAAGGTGTAGCAAAGTCATGCTACATCGCTGTTTCATAGCTTGATTGCATTTAAAATAACATTGTTTTATTTTTTTTTACTTCTCTTTATATATTAACTCTTCAATGTCTCTTTAAACTATTTAAAGATATAAAAATACCCCCGGAAAAAAATGAGATAAAAAATGTAGAAGAATATATTCAGATTTCTCTTACGTTATGTAATTAAAAATAAAATTTCTCTTAAATATACCAGTCTTTATAATCGCATCCACAACTCACAGTCAGTTAATGCCTCTCTGTCTTTTTCTGGAGCACCCAGGAGCCGCAGCGGGGAAAAAGAAGTACCCCCGCGCGTTCCTCTTATTTTACCCGAGGTCGGGCACCATCGCGCGTCCTTTCTTTTTGCTTGACATAATTTAAAATTTATGAGTTCGAGAATCGGTTATGCGAGGCCATTCTCTCCTCTTTTCGTTCCTTCCCTCTGCCTTTCTCAGTCCCATCCTTGTCGCCTTCCCTCGCTTATGCTTTCTCCGTCCCCTGTACCGGATCGTGGTTTCGCCGCAGAATTTGAATATTAAGATTAGGCCAGCTTTAATACCTCCTGCGCGAGCATCTCTCTCTCTCTCTCTCTCTCTTTCTCTCTCGTCTCCCTTCCCTCCCCCCTCCCTTTACGAACGCCGAGGAAGTTCTCCGCGAGAAATGTTTTCATAAAGCACGCAGAGCTCCGAGAGCTGTCGGTAACGCTCTTCGCTGTATTTGCACATGAGAAAGACTCTCACCGAGAGCAAAAATCGTTCCTCCTTGTCACCGATGCAAAGTAGGACGCGTCACGCGTAATTGGTGCTACGTCCGTTGTATTTAACTGGTACTTCTTTAATAGTCCCCCGACCTTCCCCGACTCATTTTTTGCTCGTCCTCTTGTAGCATCGTATTCGACAAAGAGCATTCATCTCCCCGCGGAAAATCCGCGGTCTTCGGGGCCGATGGATTCGAGAGCGGAAGGGAAAGGAAAGGACAAACGCGAACGGGAGAACAACAGAGAGAGAAAGAGAAAGAGAGGTAGAAGTTCATTAAGACCACCGATGCCACGGGCACCGTATTAGGTTGGACAAACTGGTTTTCGCGAGTCTTTTCTCTCTCCTGCATCATCCGACGCATCGGGCCCGGATAAAAGACTCCCGAGTTTCGGCGTGGCCCTTAACCCTTTATTTGGCAATGTCGCCCTCGAGCAACGCGATTTCTCTCTCTACGCGAGAGCGAGCCCTTCACGAAAGTCGGCAATATTTCATTCTTAACATTAAATATATTTGTTGTCATCGTCAAGAAAATTCTTTAATTTTATTATACTCTATTATCGATTGCATATATTATAATTGTTGAACGAAATAAATAATTGTCATTGTATATTAAATAAATATTATTATTATTATATATAATTATTATTGTATATTAATATCAGAAACATATATTATCTTATGTAACCGAGTTTTCGAGAAAACTAATAATAAATAATATTGAAATAAATAAGAGGACAATCGATGACGATGATTTGAAGCTATTTAAAGCAACACAACGTGATGACTATGTTGAACGGCGAGATATTGATTTAAATATAAATGATCCACTGTGTTTTCGTTCAATCTCGTTTGCCGCGACGATCGATTCTAAAGTCGACTCGTGAGCCGACTAATTTGGCAATTAACAGTAATAAATACTTGGCAACAACACACGGCAAACTTTTGCACTATTGCCAAATGCGCGACGAACTAATCGATGAGAATAAAAAGAGGAATTTTCACGGCGTTGAAATAAATTTCGCAAAGTAAATTACACTTTTTTCCTCGACTGTACCGGCCATGTGTTTTCGGGTATCCGCATACTTCCACAAGATGCTCCGTTCTTATTTTCTCGTTTGTCTATCGGTCTTTTCAAACAGTACTTTCGAGATATACCTTGAAATCGGAGCAACGTAAGAGGGATGATAAGGGTGTGTATCGATGACCTCGTGTCCCCTTCTCATCACGATTTTCTCACATAAATACATTTTATCTTCGCACACTCTACACCATTCCGTAATCAACATCAATTTTTTTACTAGTTCATGTTTAATCACAAATATGTACTTAGAACAATTTGACAATTTATAAAGCCAGTTGAAGAGGCCAACACCAGGAGGTAGCTGAACGTAAAAAAGAAGAAGAAAAAGAAAAATAAGACAGAGAGTCACGACGACAACAACAACGAAGATCCTCCTCAGCTAGGAATGCCTCCTGATGGATTGGTCATCCGTGATTAATTTGACAAGCTGACTTTCTGGTTTTCGGAGACTGACAAGGGGCCCACGGGGCCCCAGCGCCCGTGAGGCCTAATGGGCCTTCTCGTCCACGGCGCACCTCTCGGCTCTGCCTATCTCGGCGCACGTATCGACGGAGGTGGGGTCGTTTGAAAAATTAATCGAGCCTACACAGTCTCCGTGGAAATGCTAATGGAAGGTCACCTTTTTCATTCGATTATCGACACCGCGAGTGAGGAGAATAAAGAAGCGCCGCGAACGAGGGAGCGAAATAGAAATCTTCCTCTCGTCATCCGCGGGAAGGCAACTTTAATCTCGACAAACTAATCGACGATCTCGGAGAAATCTTGAAAACAAATCGCGCGTTTCAAGTGTCGATATAAGCGGCTCTTGATTATCGCTCAAAAATCTTGCTCGCGACAATTAATATTTTAAAGTATGTAAATTTCCTAAATAGAGTAATGACTAATTATATTTTAATCGTCTTAAAGACACGATTCTTTTTTCATTAAAATGCGAATAGAACGTTTAAAATCGTCGGTCGCGAGAGAAAAGTAATTTTCACGAATACGGAATTTCTCTCGAGCTCGAACATAACGTGAGGCTAATCTTGCGGGGATACGCGAAACCGGTACTCATAAAAAGAAAATTATCGAGGATGCGGTGAGACGACGGAGTGTCCGCCGGATCTCGATCCATTGACTCGACGAGAATTACTTGTCGCCGGCGTTTGCGTCGGCGAGGACGGGCACACAAAAGAGGACGGCCGTAAAACTCGCACCTCGCCAGAACGGTGTGAGTGTAGATATGCACGGCGAAATAAAGTAATAAAGCGATCGGTGCACTTACTGCGCGATATTTCTCGTGTTGGGTCGCGAAAAGTACCGAGAAAAAAAGAACACCGGCTGAAAGTTGGCCGGTCGTCGAAAAAATTGCGAAAATTCGTTAATTATTTGAATTTGCAGGACTTTTCTCTATCGAAAAAAAAAGATCGGAATAAAGAATAATTAACAAATCATTATACATGCTACACGGAACAGTTCTACGATCACGCAATATTTCGTGCAACATTGTCGACACGTGTGTACATCTCCGTGTGTCTTTTAATTTAAAAGTAATTTCAAATTTAAAATTTAATTGCCTGATTACTTGATCTTTGCCTGTATCTTGACAGACTTGTCTTCCGTCTGATGAAATATCTCAAAACAGAACCACTTTATTATACGTTCCACGCTCACTTACGATCGAAAGACTGTCATAACGTTAGATAATTTCTTTATTAAGAACCGAAAATAAGAAAATGATAATTAAGGTACCGTTGTGAAGCACGACGCTGTACGGTGTTTGTCATCGGTTTATTCGGAGAGCCCGTAGAAAGAAGAGAGGAACGCACTCGAGATAGTTACGCGTTAAATGGCAATGGCACAAGGAGGAGAAGAAGCGAGTTCCGGGTTGACAGTCATTGGACGAGGACGAGAGAATCGCGGGAAACGGCTAGAGATCGACGTAGAGCTGGAATTAAACAAATAATCTTCGTGGAGCGGGGAATCCGTTGAGGCACGAAAGTACGGCCGGTAAAAGGAACCTATTGAATTCTAAATTTAAACGAATGTCCAAGTGTCAGCGAGCTGACGGGCAAAATAAACAAGATGCCGCGAGGAAAAGGAGTCAGAAGAACGCTCGCGGGGAAGGAGAATGAACGGGAATGGAAAAGGATTTCACGGGGAGATGTAATATCTCGGTCCACTCTTCTTTTCACATCCTCCGCTCGATCTCGGTATTAATTTCGCGGGCGAATAAAATTGTAAATTCCGTCTTTTCAATTCTAAATCGATTCTTCTCTAACAGATAAAAATTTTGATTTTTCGTCAAGTTGCTCTTAAATTCCATCGTATATTCGGAAATTTTGTATTAATTTTTCACGACGCTTCATCGACGATAATCCCTGATGATTTCGCAAAAAAAGACATTCACTCCCGCGGATAATAGTAGCTCATACTTGACGATTTAACTTGATTACCGTTCTATGCTTTTCTACTTGTCGAGGCCTCCGTGTTAAAGTTCATTGATACGTCAATTTATAATCGCGGAGAAAAATTCCGAATCTTCGCAAATAATCTATTCATGACGCAGACGAGCTCGTCAACGACTTCAATCGCGGTGATCGATCAAAAAAAAAAAAAAAAAAAAAAAAAAAAAAAAAATCGAAAGCTACGTAGAATCGTCGCAGAGGCATGCTACTGCAAAGACTGTACCGTGTCCAACGTCAATAAAACTTCGCCATTCCTCTTCTCTCTCTATCATCGCTCTCTGACTCAGAACTTAATTGGAGAACAAAAAACCCGAGGAGATCCAATTGACCCGGAAGCGGACGTCAACGCGGCGCGAGCGACGATCGTACGAATAGCAGTAGAAAAAAACCTGAGCCTTTGAGGAAATTGAATTAAATGAGAAAATTCAAGCGACGGTCGAATCGCTCGTTTCGCTCGTTTTCTCTTATGCAAATAACGTCGGCATAGAAACGAGGAGAGAAAAAAAAGAAACAAAGACGAGATCGAGCAAAGTATCGACGACGGATACGATGACGATGATGAAAAACGAGGTACTTTCGAGGATCGATAGAGAAAACGCGTCTCATTCGCGCGAAGAGGGAAAGATAAAGAGGAACAAGGACGAGCGCATGTAGGGCCCCGCGGGGTTTCAGGGGGAGAAGAGGGGGGCCTGCCTCCTCATCGTCGTGGCAGCACGTGTGTAGCAGAAGCGAACCCGGGGCCCCAGTTCGGTCCGTGCCTCGTAAAGCCTTTCATAAAAGCTTTCATAAAACGTTTCACGATCTCTTGGTACCGAGGGAATCCAGCGCCGATCAACGTCTCGCAAGATTCGTCCGTCTTTCTCAGCGCCTTCTTCTTCTTCTTCGTCTTCCTCCTACGCGGCAAAAGATATTTTCTCGGTCGAGTGCGAGATATACATTTCACGTATTCTCGTGAAAATCAGAATAAACATAAGAATTGCCGTAAGATTGCTTCGCGATGAATCATTGAAAAAGTTGTAGAGTTGTTCTCGTATTATTTTCCATCTTTCATTCTTATCCTAGTTTTTCTATTCGCATAAAATTTCATCGAAAGACATCGAGACGATTCAGAGGCCGGTCGAATACCTGAAATCTTTAACGTCTCTCATCAACCATGTGTGGGGAGGGTTCTTTGTCCCCGTTCAAGGAGGAAGCTCCGATTTCGATCTTGCAACGATTCGTTTTTTGGGACCATCGTACCCTAACTCATACGTGCCCAAGCGAGATACGCTCGCGGAGACATAAAAGCTCGTAACCAGACTGATCCAAACTCTTCCCCTCCCGCCGGTTTTATCCCCTCCCCCCTTCCTTAATATCCACGATTCCCTGTTCCTTTCCTCTCTCGCTACCAACGCGTCTCGAATTAAACCCGACCAGCAGATACGACAGATTCGTTGAATAGCGGTCGTCGAGTTGGCTGGCTTTTTGAATTCGGCGTTTCTTAACGAAGGGTTTGCAGCGGCCGTTCCTTCGGAGGAGGAGGCTCGCTTTTTGAAACGACAACTTTTTGTTCAATGGCTTTTCAAAGAGACACACACGTATCTGTCACCGGGGTTTGTAGCGCGTGACGATGAAGATCGAAAAACAACTAAATGAAGAAAGTTTCGAGCTCCTTCTAATAATTCTTCTTTCCTTTCGGCCGGACACGTGTGTATCTCTTCGAGTAGATAATCATCCGGTATAATGTCCATTACTTTTAAGGCCTCGCTAAATTGAACGACGATCTATATATATATAAAAGAGAGAAAGAGAGATACCCCCGTCGATCGTCGGCTTGAGCCGATTTCGAAGACGGAGCGGATTTTCTCGCCCGACGGGTGGCATTCGACGATCATTCTTCGGACGCGATGCTGCGGACGGATATCGTTGAAAAACGCAATCGAGCCGGGAGAATCGCGCGTTATCAGTTAATGAATCTGGCCCCGGTGCGACGGGACGACGTGGTGCCCGGGGGCCCACGCGGAGAGAAGAGGCCTGTCTCCGTCTCAAAAGTCTCCGCGGGCCCTCCTGACAATGGCCGGGCGTCCGACGAATTTCGAAAAGGACAAAAATAAAAAATGATCCCGCGCGCTCTTCTCGCGCCGAGAAGGAAGCTGCTCTCCGGGGAGAAAGGGGAAAGAGATCGCCTCTCCTTTCTATCCGTTCCTTCTGCTGCGTGCCTGCCCGCTGTCCGTCCGACTGTCCGTCTTCTCTTTTCAACCTTACTGCCTTTTATCCGGGCGAAATGATTAATGGGTTCACGGAGGCACCGCGGTATCTTCCCCTCCTCCCCTTCTTCGGATCCCTCATCAGAGATCCCTCCCTCCCAAAGTAGCCGTCTCTCTCTCTCTTCCACCCGCGAACATAGACGAGACTTTTCTGCTTTTCTTCGCGCCAGATTATCACCTTTCTCTACCCCCTCGCGCCAGCAATTGTACGACACTGGTATACACCTTTTCTCTACCATCGGTGTATCGCTTTAATATCGCGGCGCCATGAAATGGAGCGGTTAAGTTGGACGGAATGTCTGACGGAATCGATTAATCCGACAGTCGCTCGTAACAAACATTTAAAAGCGGAGGATATATAGGTCTCGCGGAGCGTATACATTAACTTTTAGCCGATTCCAGATGTTAGATATAAAGGATACACGTGACTCTCTTCGAGATTAACGCGAAACGATAATGTATTCTCAACGGAAGAGACAAATATGTAAGATATTTATTCGTCGAGGCGAGGTTCACATGAGAGGCGAGTGACGCTCGGTCTAAGAGAAGTACCGTCTTCCCCTTTTTTGTCGTCGGTCTCTCTAACCGTGTCATTGTCAAGACGCGCGTTACCGCTCCAAGCTCTTTTACATGATAAATTACGCGTGATTTTTTTTTGTATCAATCGCGACGATCACGTCGTGCCGCAACAAGTCGGCTTTTGTTTCTCGTCACCTGCATGTAGGTGGCGACCAGTTGAGGGAGAAGCAAAGCGGATGACAAGGCGCGGGACACTCCTCGCTTCGGTCCTTGTCATATTTTAATTAGACATTATATCATATTTTTATAATACAATATACATATACGTCACATGTCGTTCAAAATAATAGTTTGTCTATAAACGTAGATCATTCACCGTTAAAAAAATCATATATTCACGCATCATCAAAATCAAATAATTAATAATTAAATTAATCAATTAATTTATATAATATATCAATTAATTTAATAATGTTTGAATGTATTTAGATGTTCAGATGTTTATGTTTCATAATCATTTTCACAAAATTCCATGTGTATATGTATACTTATAGGTATTTTATGTTACTTTATGTTATGTTATTAGGTTTTATAGTTTACGTTTGAATGTAAAAGTTTTTAAAAGTTGTACTGAGTTTATGTAGTTAAATATGAGTTGTGTGTATATTAAAGTTTTAAGTTGCAAAGTAGTAGAGTTTTAAGTTGCAAGGCAAGGATTATGAACAAATAATAAAATAGATAATTTATTCAAATTGAATCGCGCATTAGCCTTCAATTCAGTTTTTTCTCTATTCCGATAAAAATTCCGACAAAAACTTTTTTCGACATGTAAATAATCGCGTAAGCTAAAGCGACTTGAGAATTCCGGGGCCGCGGGGAATTCTCGAGAGCGTCAACCCACGCTGATCCGCGGCTTGCAACGGGAAACGATGACGCCTGGCTCGATCTCGAAGGCATCCATCGATCGCGGGTCGCTTAGCTTAGCGCGCAGTCCCGGGACCGACCGACTTTATGAGTTATAAGTCGGCCATCTTGCCCGAGCCATCACATATTCACGTGCGCGCATATGCGATGCACCGGCAATATGTAAGTGCCACATTCTGTTCTGGTGCACGTACAGTCCCGGCTGAAAGCTGTGCCGGCGCACAGGCTCATACGAACACGAGAGCCTCCCCTCCCCCCTCCGCCACCCTCCCGTCATTCGTGCTCCCTCGACCAGCGCAACGTATCGCGAAAAGTGCATTCGTTTATCGCGATGCCGGCTGACGTAACCGCTGCTGCTCGGCAGAGGCTTCTCTAATTCATGTTGCATCCGACAACCATCATCGAGCTGGCTGGCTACCAGCGGCGATTCTCGACGAAACGCCGGGAGAACAGACGCTCACTTTTATCGCTGATATTCATTCATTCGTTTGCTTTCCGCCGGTGTCGAATTCGCGGAAACAAGGCGACGCGATCGAGTCGTCCGAAAGCGTCGAAATTTCGTCGATTGATAATTCTAGCGGGATTGATCACCGGCCAAGTACGATCGCGAACGTCAAGCAGTCGCGCAGCCAACGATCGATCTTATGCCAACCTCGCATTCAATGCCAACCAATCCGTGTATTCTAATTTGTCTAACGACTTTGTCGGATGATAATGTGGGCGGTTCTAATTGCCATATTCGACGAAATGGAATCACGACATTAATCCTTGAAATAATCGTTCAAAGATATTCAACATCCGAATCGTATTACCAATCGATTTACGACTTTGTATCGAGATTATACGGATTATATCGATTTATTCGGTAAAGTCTAAACCGTCGATAATCACTGAATTTTCAAAGGTACTTACCTTGAGTCTGCTGACCAACGTTTGGGTTGAGAAACGTGGGCGGCAGTTGCCTGCTGACCGACTTTGCCAATTCACCTCCTGCCAATCCGTAGATAGCCAGAAGTTCCTGCATCGTCGACTCCGCATACTCTCTCATGCCCTCGAAGGGCTTTTGCTCTTCGATCTCGGCCTCGCCGTCGGCGTCGTTGCCTCGGTCATCTTCAAACTGCGTGTCCTGATCGTCCAGGCGAGACGACTCCGCGTCCAGGACGCCGCTCCCACTTCTATCCGACGAGTCAGAATTTGGACTCCTTGCCTGCATATCGCAGATACACATTTATCAGATATTCGAGAGTAAATATTTTGCGTTAAATAAATACTGAAAGGTAAGAATTCAATTGATAACAACTTACCTCTGTACCAGGCGAGTACAGCTTCCGCGATCTCAGCTGCTCGAGGATGAACTTGTGCCTGAGAGAGTCCCCGCTATCATCATCGGCCTCGGAGGACGGCGGTCTCGTGGTAACCGAGAGGTCCATCGGGCTGACCTCGTTATTGTTTAGCCTCTGCTTCGATCTATCCTCAGCCGGCAGCAGCATCGTCTTCCTCTCGTACTCGAGAATCTCGCTGGAACTCTCCTCGACAACTTCCGGCTCGTCGTCGTCCCTCTCGGACTCGTCCGATACCTCCGCCATCCGGCTGCTTATGGGCTTGAAGTTCTTCCGTTTGTTTCGCGGTTTGCTTTGGATGCTGCTGGTGATCTGCAACTGGGCCTGTGCCTCGTACTGGGAGTCGCTGTCTTGATCGGCGGCGCCCCGTCGGGTCGTCGCGTAGTTGTAGACCGAATCGGAAAGCATCTCCGCTGATGAAGAGATGAGATTTATTCCATCTGATTAGGCGCTACAATCTTACCGTTTTATTCTTTGATCGATATCAATGACTCGCGCGCGAGACTCGAGTTATTTTGCCTCGTTTTTTTTTGCCGCCCCGGACCTTCGATCTCTCAAACAAGTTGGGAATGAAAATAATTCGGACGAGCAACGCCTCAGTATTTGCATCGCGAGGATGAGACAATAGTCACTAATTCCATGTAACAAATACCGCGACGTTTCAACGCGCGTTGCCCGTTTCTCATATCGCAGTTAATAGATATCAATTTTTAGCATCAATTATAATCCCGCGAACTCAAACGCTGAGCGCACGTTGTAGGAACGACGATATGGCCGTGGCTTATATACGCCACATAGTTTTGCAAAATTAACGTCGCGATTCGTGTGTTCTCGCCAGCAATCGCGCGACTACTTTCACTTAAAATGATCGCTCGGAACCGCGTAGGACGAATTCTTCGCGCAAAATTGCGAAGACAGACATTCATTTATCCCATAAATAAATCAAAAATATTCCCAAGTTTATGTGCAATCTCTGGGCTATTTTAATGTCACTACGAATTTTGACATTTTGTGAGAGCCAAGTTTATATGATTCAACTTGTTGAGACTGCACACTCCGTGCGGGATAAATCTCCTAATATTTGAACAATTGAAATGAA
>NW_021848721.1:720140-739699 GCF_003651465.1 Formica exsecta
AAAGAGTGTCTTACCGGGGCCATACGGGCTGGTTACGGCGGACATCTCGAACCTCGCGAACCAGCCGGCTGTTCACCGCATCCTGAAACAAAACGCGCGTGTTAGTCAGGGTTCAAACTCGAGTCGAATTGAACGACCAATCGATCTGCCAATTCGCTTCCCACGTGTTCCGCTGACACGCGAGAGAATTACATACTTCCAAGGAGTGGCACACTGTGTCTTTCTTCCGATGCACGGGTCACCGGGAATTCAATCAGTAATATCGCAGCGCGAAATGGAAAAAGGAGTCACAATCGCCGTAAGAGTCAATCTCGATTCGTTCACTCGGGATATCCGATTCGCAATATGATCGGCCTATTCTATTCGAATAAAGTCCGCGACTTGTCGTTGTTCCCCCGACAACATACACGCCCGCCGACGATGTTTGCTAAGGTCTGTGCTAAGGCTCGCGAGGAGGAGGGAGGCCAGCCGATGTGTAAGAGAATCGCGAAAACGAGGCGAAAACAAAGGCACGTCGCCGTAACAAAAGCTACGGTGATATACGAGCGCCCTGGTGCTGGCTAGTCCGACCAGCCTGGCGCGATAACGCGCGAGCGCACGACAATTCGTTTCTCGGTTATTGGAATGCAGACCTTTAAGCCCATTACACGCCGTCGCGGCGGCAGCAGCAACGGCAGCAAGAAGGAGAAAGAGAGCGGGCGCGCGCGACACAAGAGAAGATACGAAAGGAGAAAAGAAAGGAGTGAACAAGGGGGTCGCCGACAAAGAGAGGGGAAGGGGGAGAAAAAATCCGAAATGAGAAAGGAACAATAAAAGGACGCGCGGCGTGATAAGCATTAACGTCCGGCCAATCGAAAGGGTTTATCTCGACGGGGTTATACCCGCGCACTAACTGTCATTTCATGGCTCTCTCTCCTTCTCTCTCTCTCTCTCGGGTTCGGTTCTCCCGCAATGAGAAACGGCGGAATGGAATTTCAATCCGTTGGAAAATGACTTCTTACCGGCTTCTGCCGCGTCCGCCCGCTCGTTCGTCGTCATCGTCATCATCATTGCCGTTTCCTCGCAACGATCGCCTACTACGTCGGCTACGTATATGACCGTTTGCCTTTCTCGGCGTGCGCGGGGGATTTGACCCCGGATCGTATCCTTCAGGAATGCGTCGCGACGAGCAGCCGATGCGGGGATCGTCTCTTATTAATGTCGCGCTTCATTGTTGTCACTTTACGCGAGAGGAATGACGTTTCTCTTCTCTCCTCCTCGATGAGGAGATTTCTCGCTTGAACCGAAATCATCAAAGTGCGCGTAATAATATTCCGCCGGTCACGTGACGAGGCACGTCATATAGTACCGAGATAATTATCTGATGATAATTACCGATCACGACGGGTTAATGAGAGCCGAATCGTAAATAATTAACAGTAAAATCAAGGAGTCATCTCCCGGGATCCTCGAATCGGCGACACGCGCCGATAATTCCAACCTGTCGCATCGATCGCGGTTGATGTACGAGGGCTTTCTACTGCCTCCTCGATCAAGCGCAAATTGCGTTGCGCACTGACAGACCACGCCATTCAGACCAACCGGTCCTCGAAAGATCAACCCGCTACCCTCGCGGTTTCCGTGTCGGTCGACACTGTCAATAAAGAAGTTGTCTCGACATATATATATATATTCCTTGGCAAAACTGAGTTTTCAGCCTTGAATCTTAAGAGTCTAGTATATTTTAGAGAATCAAAAAATCGATTTGTTTTACATTTTCTGAAAGTATGATGTCTGAAGTCTTTCAAAATTTATTGAAAAATTTGCAAAATTAACGAAGTTATAATACTTTTAATATGATAGCGTGTGGATCTTGACATGGGCCTGCAAAACTTTAAACGCGTTCTTCTTAAAACATTGTTTTCAAAGTTGCTGTGACGGATATCTTGAAAACTAATGGATCTAATAACTTGATTTTTTTGGGGAAGATTTTTTGGGGGATACTAAAAACTTAAATAGAATTTTAAAAATTAATAATTAATATTTTTCTGATCTTCAAGAAATGAATAAATTTCAACAAAATTGTGTAAAAATCTATAATATCTAATTTTATAATGACACTGCTTTGTTATTTTTTAATTTTCTTTAATAAAATTAGATTTAGTATCCCACAAATATTCTACAGAATAAAACTAGATCGAGTTTATTCATTTCAGATAATTACATGTGGAGCAACATGTCAAACTCTGCATTATCAAACATGCGCAGAGGCTCGTATTGACCAAAAAAAAAAGAAAAGAATAATCCAAAATTTAAAAATAGATACTGCTTAAACATCAATAAAAACATCAATATGTAAAACGCCAAGAAAGATCAATTTCTAATATACTTTAAAAAAAAAAAAAAAAAAAACTACAGAATTTTTGCAAAATTCGAGAAAAAGTAAGAGTAATTATTTTTTGCTTTACTCTATATATTCTCGCTTTACCCTGCAAATCATTATCTCTGAATTTACTCTGGTACAACGCGGAGGGCGAGAAAGATTCTTGCGGAGGGTAGGAGAAGATGAACAGCGCGCAATAAAATTCCATTTGAACGTACTCTCATTCATCGCTATTTCTCCTTCAGATCTACAGATTTAAGCAAAAACATCTGTGTAAATAATCAATTACTAATATTCTTGGAAAAAATTTCTAAAAATTATCAATTTTTCATACTGCTAGAGTAGAGCCCTTAACAATTTTCTTCGTAATGCAAACACGTATAATTTTCTTTACTTTACAGAATCTTTGCACAGTTTGGGAAAAAGAACGTGTAATTATTTTTTGCTTTACTCTATTTTTTCCCTTTTTACCCTGCACTAATTATCTCTGGAGATTTACTCTGATAAAGATTCTTGCGGGGAGAGAGGGAAGGATGAACAGCGACCAATAAAATTCTATCTGAGCGTACTCTCGTTCATTGTTATTTCTGCCTCAGATCTACAGATTTAAGCGCAAAGATCTGTGCGAATAATCGCCAGTAGGGTCGGTCGAAGTCGAGCGCGCCCTCCGATTGGCGCGGGCGCGCTAGGCGTAGCCGCGAGAATATATCCCCGGCGACGACGAGCGGGGGGATAGGGGGATACACGGGGGTACGCACGATCGGGACGCGATATGTCCGAGCGAGCGGCCGCGAGGAAGGAGCGCGCGCGAACTCCTTTTTTCGCCGGCTCTATACAGAAGGGATAATTAACATCTGTTACAGAGTACCTATAGCGCGCGGGCCGCCCCGTTTCACCCCCACCACGTGGATCACGGGGCGGACCTTGAATACATTATCACCCTCTCGTGTACGTGCACACGTTGCACACGCGCATCGTCGAATCGCATGTGCTCTCGCGAGAGATCGACCGTGGAACGAAAATCTTTATCTTTATCTCCCGTTCGCACGCATGTCCTCGTCCGGGGATCCAACGATCTCTCCGCGTCTGAGAATCGAGTTTTGCGGGCTGCCACCCCTTCTTGGTCCAATGACCGAGACAAATTCGTTATAAATGAGATAAAATGAAAATTGCAACCCTTAAAAAAGATCTGTTGTTCTTCTGATTTTGTTGTAGCGTTTGCATTGTCTGTCACCTTCACGTACAATGAAAGAAACGTCTACGATCTCGACAAATTTTTAAAAATTCCCGGGAATCTTGACCTAAATAAATATATATATACTTAAGATTTTAGGTCTAAAGTTATTAAAGGTATGAGAGTGAAAGCTGTGATATATTCCCGGAAATTAAAAGATTATTCCGTTGTCTCTTCTAGTAAGCAAACTGAAATAGGGAGACTTGCGAGAACGGTGGCAAAAGACATATTTATTAAATCGTCAATTTGTAGAAACAACGCTCGACAAATTGCTTCAATTGCTTCAAATTACCGAGTTCTCTTCGGCGATCGATATAATGTACATTGACAAGTCTCGTTTCATATAACTGCAAAAATGCTTACAAATCGCTTACTAATAAGAACACGTCACGCATCGGTGCTCGTGAATCTAAAACCAATGATCGACTCGCGGAAAAAGAAACTGTAAAATGACGGTATCTCTCGGCAGGTAATTAAGACACGTGTAATTTCTGCGGTCCCATAATACGGATGCGGTTTAGACATAATTCGTATTTTTCTCTCGAGATGTGCCACCTCTGGTGTTATGCATGTATTTTACAAATAGATAATCAAAAATAGAATTATAAAAATAAAGATAAAGCTGAAAAATTTGAATAAAATATATTAGTTGCGCGGTTTCTCTAGTGCAATTTCGATTTAACACTTCCGGATATTTATTTTACATAGATGTTTTGAGAACGCGAGCTTCAAAAGATCGATCTATCTCTCTCTCTCTTTTTCACACAGTTACGTATATTAACCTACATGAAGGAGACGCATCGAATGGGATGAGACGAGGTCGGGACGGGTTGGGGACGGGTTGAAACTGTACGAGACAGCGGCTGGTCCGTGAGAGCGGGCTACCACTCGACATAGCTCGACGCTGATGCCGATGCCAGAAAGAGGAAACAAAAAAGTCGGCGACTTCGTAACGCCGTTCGTTCGTCAAACACTCGAACGTAACGTTGCCAGACCCCGACGAGCTGGAGGAGCCCCGCGGCTTTTCGAGTGCCTGCTGCGGAATACCAGGAGATTATTCAAATTCGCCACCGACGGCTTCAAATGTATATTAATCGCCTATCGTGCTGGGACGATAGAGACCGGAAACCCCGACTCGTCGCCGAATAATAACCGGCGCGACTTACATATCGAATCGTCTCGTCTTTAAAACGTATGCAACGAGTGTTTCTCGAACGGTAACTTTATACTTTGGAGTCGCGTTGTCACCGAACACTCGAAATGTCTCTGTCGATGTGTAATTATATAGAGCATAATTCAAGAATAAATTAGATAATAAAATAAAATTAATAAAATAAATAAGAAAATATTAGATAATTAAATATCCAAGTCAAAATATATTTTACATTATCAAAAAAAAAAAAAAAAAAAAAAAAAACAAACTCAATTCTGCAAATACCAAAAAACTCCTTTTTATTGGTATTGAATATTGCTTTCGAAGCATCTTCTATACAAAAAAAAAATTATTTGGTTTATATCTAAACTTTTAAAATTCAGTTTGTCAACGTATAAATAAGTCTGCTATTATTTTAAGACTTGAAATTAAATTGTTGCTCAGCCAAAGTCGACAGAAGTCGCGGAGTATCTTGAGAGAGTGACTGAGATAAAATGCAGCTCTCACATGCAGCTTTGTATCTCCTTTTTAATACTTTTCCGTTGTATTAGGATTACCGTAGAACTGTTTCTTCATTCTACCTTGCTCTCGGATTGAGAAGCCGTGGAAGGAAGTATAAGGAGAAGGTTAGAGAGAAGGCGAGTGTGTTCGTAAGATATGGTGAAACATGAGAGGACCGAGATTAAAGAATGAAAAACATAGAATTCTGAGAACTGGTTGAAGTCATAATATTCGTAATTTCAAGCCGCGCCTTGTGGCGGCCGCGTCTTCTGCGTGTTGCGTTGAAATTAATGCGAGCGGAAATAAAATTCCCGACCCCCCTCCCCCCCGCCGTCGCGCCCTTCGTTCTAGCTCTCGGCTTTTGAGCCTCGCTCGCTCACGTCCACCACGGCCGCCGAGACAAGTGGATGGCGTTTAATGGTCGAGCATCATGTAAATAAATTCGGCCCTCGTCCGTGCCGGACGCAGAAGGATGTTTGCTTCTAATATTTGGACTTCGCGCCGCGTCGAAAGAATCGACGACGAGAATCGGCCCCGAGAGTCTCGCGTTTCGCCAACATGATGTTTGGCTTAAGCGCGAAGATCGCCACCGCAGAAAGACCACCTCACAAAGATCACCTCCGAGAAGATCAAATGCGTAATAGTTTCGCGACCGTTTCTCTTCTCATCATTCTCTCTCTCTATCTATCTCTCTCTCTCTCTCTCTCTCTTGCTCTGTGAGTGTCGCGCCTCCCAGAATTCCTTCCCAGAAGAGAACGGCGACGGCGATATCGAGTGGCGAAATATTGCGACTGCCGGAGGAGAGCCGGGCGAGGGGGGGATCGCGAGGGGGTACGCTCCATTTACGAGGATTAAGATAAAGCGCGACGTTGTCTCTCGGCTGTCTTCGTTTTCCCGTTCATCGGCACCTCGTTCCGCTCCCGGCTCCCGGCCCGTAAAACACGCCTCGGGCCGCCACTCTATGTGTATGCGCCGTTAAAAATAGAGCACGCAACAACTCACTAATCTGGTTAGGGCTACTTAGCGTAACTCCGACTATTTAAACCTGGATACGGTTACGGTAGTTAAGCCGCTACCATCGGCTCTAAGTAAGAACCGGCGCGGCGACGGCGGGTACTCTTTTCGGTCTTTTAAGGAGAATCTCGCTAAAACGTCTTAATAGACGCGAGTGAGCTCGAAAGCGCAATTTTACGCCGGTTTGACAAAATCGACGAACGCGAAGAAAACAAAAATTGCAATGAAAACGTAAATTTGTCAAGCATGATATTTTTAGAGCTAAATTAGATAAATTTTTTTATATTATAGAGATTTTATACAGATTTTATACAGATTTTATATAGATTTTATATTTTTATATAGATAAATTTTTTTCAAAATTTAATACCTCTGAACACTCTCTTCACAATCCTTCCAAAAATGTTTATGCATATACATATATAGTTGTATCCAACTTTTCAATTCTTTTATGTATTTTATTAGAATGACGCAAGAGAGTGATTCGCGAATTTCAATTCAAGTCTCAATAAAGGGCACATGGAATCTCGATGGAATTAAATTCACTAATAGGCCTCTCCCAGTGATGTGGCTATTTGTTCAGGCCGCGGACGACCAGTGAGTCTTAATGGTGAATCTTCATCTCTCGCTGGATGTGGGAACAACGTCAGAGTCATCTCAGCTTAATCGTCACAAGCTTATATCCTCGGGGCTCTACCTCCGGGAGGTTTTAAGACTAATTAACGAGTGAGTGCCGAGTAATTAATCGATAGATGTTGATTCGTACGCAGGACGTAAAAGCTAATAGAACCCATGGTTAGATCACGTGAATGTTCTCGTCACAAACTTTCAAGCTTCTAAATCTCTCACTGTTTCCCAAATTAAGAAAATTGCTGCTCTTAGATAATTGACCTTGCTAAAGGAAAGAATGTAAAGTACCTTGAGCCAAAAGAATAATCTTTTGCATCAGCGTACCCGATGTTTAGCCCTAATCTACCTAATATGTGTATATCAATCATTTAATTAAAATTTAAATATTCATGCGCACACACACATACATGCATATATAATTTATATTAATTATATAAATTTATATATAAATTTATTCAAATCGGTTGTTTACAGATGATTCAGAGCCTCTCGATGTACACACGTGCTCGAATACGTCATGTTCTCCCCTCTTTCCTTTTGGATCGCCACGAAAACGAGATTTCCAAAATCCGTTATTTAAATAAGGCAGGAGAAACGCGACCGGCAATGGCCCGAGCAATTTTATAAAATTAATAGTAAAGGGTAGGCCGCGCCACGCTCGCTATTATGCGCGTATGCAAATACGGGCGTAAGGGGTGACGGAGAGGTGGGGTTCGACGTGCAAAAGAAGGGAATGGGGGGAGGGGGGGGGAAGAGGTACGCAGCGGAAGGCAAATGAGAGACGAGGGGGAGAGGAGGAGAAGGGAGGTCTGCCGTGCAGGCTGCAAGGCATTAAAACTTCCGAGATTTATAGCGGCCTGGACTGGTCTGGCCTCGTTCGATTCGGGGTGGCTTCCACTAAAAAGGGGGCCATATTGCTGGTAACGACGAGGGGGCAGCCGCGTTACAGGGATGCGCGCGTCGCGCTTTCATTCGCGGATTTTAATATTGAAACGATCTTGAAAAAGAAACAGCGCATACGTGTGATTTATCTTCCGGCAAGCATGAAAGGCTAGCAATCAACGTAATTAATACTTAAAATTAGTAACGCAAGAAAACAGAATATTTATCACAAAGAGCACAAGAGAGTAAAACGTATTATAAAAGTGATGATCATTCAATAAAAAATTGTATAAAAAATTCTTCAAATTTTTACATAATTATATAAATAAATAAAAAATACATGCATAAAAAAAATTTTATAAAAAAATCTTTAAATTTAAAAGAAATTCTAGCTGGCCCTGTATATAGATTTCTACTCCGTAATATCACGAAATACTTTCCGAATTGCTTTTACGAGTTGCACAGGAAACGTCTGGGCGAGCAAACATCTTCGCAAGAAAGAGAGGAAAGGACGGAGAACGTGTTGGAAATTCTGCGCGTATACGCGTACACGCTCATCAGCCTCGAACACCAATTAGAGCCATCTCGCAAACGTTACACTTAGGAAGCGAAACGATCGGCGTTTCCACGGGCCGCTTTTTATGGAACCGAACGCAAACGTCTCCTCGGCTGAAGAAACGCTTCTGAACGGAGGTTGAATGCTCGCTTTCTTCGTTAAGTCGCAACACGATCGTTTCTTCGAGGTTCTCGGGTGTCGGACCGGCCATATTTCAGATCGTCTCGCGATGCGCGGTAACCCCTGAATTTCGCTGTGTTTTAACGGAAGTTCAGATTCGCATCCGATCGCCTTCATTTGCCCCCGGCACTCAGTAATATAACACACACGCGTTGCAGATATTTAAATTATTATTATTATTATCAAAATGTAATTTTATCATTATATATCCGATTAGATGGTACTCTTTTGGACCGGACAGATTGATGTGACAATTACAAACACATTGATTAAAGAAACGGGGAAATCCCCTCTACGGGACGATACATTGTGTCCATCTCGTTTCCAGTTGTGCCTGGCAAGTACCTATCTGTCAAGGAGCATTTTATCGGCGCGACGCGCGTGTAAGATCGGTTACGAGTTTCGATTGACTTCTAATAGCGAGCCGCAAGAAATCAGTAAGAAATCAATCGCGACGTGACGGCCGGTACTCGGCTCCTAATGAATAATGGAAAAATCTGGTTTCTCCGCGACGGCCAAAGCCCGTCGATGACGGGGCGAGATAATCCGGCCCGAGTTTTCTGGATTACGCGCGATCCCGTTAAACTCGTTCGATGTCTCTCTTGTCTCTCTCTTTCTCTCTCAGCTCTCTTTCTCCTTTCATATTTCCTTCCTATCTAGTAGCGTATACGCAGACACGATGCAAATTCGCGCTCCCAAACCGGTTAGAAATATCAAACTGGTATTTCGCGCGCGAGACACAATCAGAGTTATCATATTTTCTTCCGCGCTCTTCTCCTCTTTCGCCGTTTATCACTCATGATCGAGCAAAACTCGCACATTTTCCCAAAGAAAGGATAGTCGCGTTTAGGTAATATTTGATGGCACAGGATAATAATATGTTTTCGGAGCAAGTTTTCGAGCACGACCGATAGAGATCATAAATAATTAATGAGATATAATATTCTTTTTCGTAATTTTTACTTCTTAATTTTATAATCCACGCGATAGCTAAGATCGTGAATGAGTGTAAGCTAAGAATTTCTAACACGCGATTTTAAAATTTCTCGGCTTCGAATATTAGCTCCCGTTTGCGATACGATCGGCCATTGAACGTTCTTGACGATTTAATGCAGACAGTGATCTCAAAGTACTCACGATTCCCGAGAGGAAGAAGGGAAATAGGAGGGACAGAAGAAAGTGATGACGGAATGAGAGCGAGGTATGGAATTTCCTCGAAATCTTCTTAAGTCTGACATAATAAGACGTCGAACCAAACCGAGGTCGCGAGTCTCGTATGTGCACAGAGAGTGCGTCGAGTTACAAAAAAAAAAAAAGATAAAGAAGAAGCAAGATAGAAGAGAGAATGTAGAGGACGAGTTCCTATACGGTCCGACCTGATAGCGAATCCCTCCGGATTCGCGTATATTTTAATCGTTGAGATTTATACGATCGAAGGAAAAAAGAAAGGCTGAAGGAGCGAACGTAGGGGTCCAAAATTCCGTAAAATTCGAATATATACCGGACCGCGTAAATTCGTTGAAGATTTCTTTATTGCATCGAAAATCTTTCATCCCCGAGATGGAAAGAATTTAATATATAAAGAGTTGGTTCCTAAAAATAAATCTCTGTGTTACGAGGATCGAATAATTTTTTCGCGAATAAAAAATTAAAAAATAATTCATTAAAAAAATGAAGACTGTACATTTTTTAGGGACACATTTTTTATCACGCGGTGCCATCTGGAAGATGCTGCCCGGTATTCTCATCCGAATTATCCGCGTGACTTCTCGTGTGTAGCCGCGCGATTTACTACCTAGACTAATCGAAATTTGCGACGCTCCATAAATTCCATAAACATAAACGAAAAGCTATATCGTCGAGAGTAGAAAGTCCGCGTTGCGCCGGCTTCGAATTCCGCGAAAGCTGGCGAATAATTCCACGGGCTCGTCAAAAAAGGAAGCGAAGAACAGCGCGGGCGGACAGAGAGGAGATAAACCAAAACCGACCGTTCTCAGACCGAAATTCCGCGAAATCCGGTAAAATTGAATCTCGGAGGAAGCCGGGTCGACAAAGGGACGACGACGAGGAGGACGCGATCGACTCCGGGGTTTTGGATCCCAAGAGCAGCCCGGCATAAGCCCGGGCTGCCTCTTCGCAAGCGAAGAAAAAGAAGCTCGTCCATGGGCCTCCGGGAATGATGAATCGTTTCTATTAAAATACTTTTTCGACGGGGAATACAGAGTGTGGGCATCCGGCTCTACTGGAGCCACGAGTGAATTTATTTACATATTTTCGATCTGGATTAAGAGGTATCGTCGGCGACAAAAGTACCGGGCTCTCGTGACTGTCGCGAGTGTCTCCTTCGCCCCCATTCGTTGGACGTATCCGTAAGGATACTTTTTCATCAAATCGTTAAAAATAACATATATAAAAATCGGTAAAGAAATTATTTTCATGACTAATATTACAATCATCTCAATCGACAAACTTTTACTATAAATCCAAATCGGCATGTTACTCGCAAATGGAAGTGATAGCAAAAAAAAAAAAAAAAAAAAGGAAATGACAAAGAGAAAGAGAGAGAGAGAGAGAAAACGACAAACATTATACTTGGAATTGAGTTACAACGAGGCGGCCTCGATGTATTTACACGAGCAACGTATCTATTTCCAAATCGCGACAGCGTACGCGGTAGCGAGCGAGCTACGTGATGTTAATGAGGCCCAATTAATCACACCGGCAAGTGAATCCTAATGCGAAAAGGCGAAATGTCTCCCGTCCGAGGAGGCGCCGAGTCTCGTCCCAAGGCGAAAGTACTTCCGTCCGGCATTCGATCGTCCCGCTTACTCGAGGAACGTCTTCCTCGTTCTCGGGGAATGAACGAACACATCGATCGAGCGTGACCGGAAATCGTAAAATTTAAGAGATTTCGACATAATTCTCAAACAACATAAACTGTCGGAGCAAATTATAGAATAAAAGCCAGAAAAGTACAAAAATAATTTAATTAATTAATTAATTAATTAATTATTTATAATAATCAAGACGCGATATTGTAACCGAAATATGCACGATAAAAAAAATTTCGTACTGTCAATTTAAACCAATGTAATAATTAATAAGACAGGGAGCAAGAAGGTTGGAGAAGTGAAGTTAAAAATTACACTGTAATTTGCCATTCATTCTTTGAAATATAATCAATAATTATTATCGTTAAATTCAAACTCGTGTAATAATTTTCAGATCAGAAATGGCTACACTCTGTACAGTGAATAATGCTGATCCGTCGTTTGCGAAGTCGGAGGCGCGTCGGAAGAACAATGGCGAACCGTTCGCCGAAGATCGAAGGACTCGTACGATCGGAATGAATGAATCGAATGAGTCTAACGCACTATGTGCGTCGCGGAGTTCGAGGCATCGGGCTTGCCTATACGAGCAACGTGAAATGATAAATGAACTCTGCTCGATCGCGGGTATCGTGCCCGCTATTATAAGATGGCGTATAAAATAGTAATTCAACGTATAGAGTCCGCGTGCACGCGAAATGATTTTTCGCGACGCGTCGTCCTGGCAGTAGCGAACGAATATATAAAACAAGATGAATTTACACGATTAAAAATTTATTACAAAATGTTGCAAAATTCTTGGAGGAGATTTAATAATAGGGGGAGAGACTTCATTGTATTTCCCGTGGGTGCGCGTCGTGAATTCGCGCCGCTTAATCGAGGCGCGTTCGAGCGAGGTAATAAATTTATTTCCGAAACAACAATCGGCTGGATGACTGGGGAGCAGGACGGACAGAAAGAGAGAGAGAGTGAGAGAGCTTTACGTATGAATCGTTCCTAATGCACGGAACAGTGTTGGAGTTCCGAGGTCGCTGCCGCGCGGGAGAGAGACTCTCTTGGCCGCGGATGCGAAGCTCACCGCGGAATGATAAATGAACTCTTCTTAACCGCGAGCTCTCATATCGGGCCGCTATTAACATAGCGCCGGATAAAGTAACGAATTTAAAAGAAATCCAATATAAAAGCCGCGGGAATTCCATCGGAGATCTTATCCGGGCCCGAGCTCTCGCTCGCCGCGGAGACTCCATTAATCACCGCTCGGAGCTCTCTTCTCCGTCGCGCTCTTCTTTCCCTCCCCCGCTACTTCTTCCATCTCTTCCCCCCTTTCCTTCGCTCGCTTCATTTGTCTCATATTAGTCGTTATTACGAAACTTGAAAATTCAAATGGACGGGGGATAATGGCGCTGCCCGCTGTCCGAAGATGATGCTGGACTCGCGCGTCCTCGTCCTCCGCCGTTTCTCCACCTCTCTCTCTCTCTCTCTCTCTCTTTCTATCTCTTCATCTCCTTTATTCTCCTCGTTCGCCGATCGAGACTGCACTTTTTGCAACGCAGACAAGTGGTCTGGATTGCAAGAACAAAGTCCGCATAATGGAATTATCCGATTTGCGCGGTATTTTAATCCTTTCGCGGAATAATACGATCAATGAGAAAAATTATTGTTACAAATATCCCGAGGCAGAAGATAATAAGTTGGGAAACTATTCGAATAATCGGAAAATTTGAGAGGCGCGTCGATTCCACTTCGACGAGATGAATCGATTTATTGTTCGTGCTCAATTTTACGACTCCGACGAGCAAGCCTTTCTTCGTCTCGCGTACGTTTGTTTTTTTTTTTTTTTTTTTTTTTCGGGACGGGAGAACTGAGGAAAAGGGCGAAGGAGAAGGGCGAGAGCAATATGAGACGATTGGAGAACGCATGCTTATAACGTCGGAACGATCGACCTCGCGCATACCATATTCCACTCGGCGAGAAAAGCCGATTGAAATCGATCGAGGCCTCTTCGCAAACACCTCATACGCAACGCGATACGACACATGTGTTATAAACGTTCGAGAAAAATTGGCAGACATAGCATTCTAGCTTCTTTCACGATACTCTTTTTGCACGATAACTCTACCCTAGGCATCATATACATATTTCTATAATATTATTATTATCTAAAAATAATAGAGATAAAAAGTTGATCAATTAGATAAAAAATATTTTTAAACTTTTTAAATTATTAAATTAAATTTATCACACTCTATATTATTTTATATATTATTTTATATATTATATATCTAACACACATACTTGTATTTGCTTAAGAATTCAGACACATTTTTGTGTGAATCTTTAGATCTGAAAGAAATTTCAGCCCATCTGTCCTAATCATCAGAGTCGTTTTTTTGAAAGTTCAATAGAGTGTATCTGAAAATTGAATTGTGTCTGCAAAAAAGCTGCACACTGTAAAAAAAGACTGACTCAAACTTTAGACGAAGTGTCTGTAACTTTTTTGCAGACATACTGGCTGAATTTTCAGACACGCTCTTCTAAACTTTTAGAAAAAGGACTCTGATGATTAAGACAGATTGTCTGAAATTTCTTTCAGACACCCAAATCTGAAAATTCAGGAAAAAACGCGTTTGAATTGTTGGAAATTTTTTTTTCTAACAGCGTACACTTCGAGATGTGTCAATTAGTTGGCGCGCGCTTAATGAAGACGAGAATGTCGGGCGAATAGAGACACGTACCGGCGGATTTCCCTTTAAGGGAATCTCGAAGTTTTCTACGGATATGGGCGGACGAAGTGGGTGAACGAAGACGTCGCATGCTTATGGCGTGTCCCCGCACCATATCCAGTATATCCGTTTGTCCGTCCGGTGTCTCTTCCCGGCATCGGTTATATACACGTCGACGTACAATTCCTCCGCGAATGCCAGGGTGTTGATAATTTATTTGAGAGACGTGCGTCGAACGTGTCGCACCTTCGCAATCGCGTGCGCGCGCGTCCATCCGTTGCGGCATTCTGGATTTCGCACCTTTTTCGTGCCTGGCCATTGTGCGGGGACACACCAGGGTTGACCTTTTTCGGCCACGATGTTTATTAACGAATCGCAGCTGCAATCTACCGACCGGACGCGCATTTTTATAGCGGGGGAAAAGTCACGTCGCCGATCATGTGACGCGACGACGACCAGGATCGTAATTCCATTCCGTCAAACTCGATTAAAATGTCAATGAGCCGTAACACGAGGATAATATCGATACTTCGCTCTAGATGCGAAATATCATCTAGAATCGACAATAATAAAATATCGGTAACCGGAAAATTGGCCCTGGATAACGACTCTGAAATCTCGCATATTTTCACAACGCATATTAATCATTTAGATTAATTTTCTTCGAGTAATTATTTTCGCACGTAAAAGAAATCTATTTCTCTTTTAATCCTTGGCATAGAGAGAGATCTTGTTATGGCTGTAACTTGGTCTTCGATAATTATATCGCAATTACGAGCGAAAATAACGAACATTCACGAAAAGTTTCGCGTCGATCAAAGTTGCAGAGAAACTATCCGGGACTTACCTACGAGGCGTAGCGATTACGTACGAGTATCTACGTGCGCGTTTTCATTGTGGAAGGAACATTGCAACGTGGGCACAGACGCGGAATTCCAACGAGTGAAACTCAACGAAAATGTCAATGAGTCGATCGCGAGTGATATGAAGAATTCAAATCCGATAATTACCGAGGGGCCGGAATCGAACGGTGCCGGAATTTTTATATCGCGCACCCATTACCATAATACTTTTAAGGAAATCCGCGCGTCGAAATATCATTCCGTCCACCCACGATCGATCACCGTAAAATCTCAACGAAGCGCGTTCGCGGAGGAGCTCGTTAAAAAAATAATCCGTGCCCTTCTCGCTCACTGATACCGTCCGTTCCACTCGGCCGTCGCATCACAGAGATATCCACGTCCCAGAAATAAATAAGAAGGAAAAGGACACGCGAAGCGAGGTGGGATACACGAGAAGAGGGCCCGAAAATTCGTCGACGCGTGACGGTATGACACGGCAGACAGATGGATCGAGGGAGCTGAAAAAAAAACGTGGGAGGAACAATCCTTTCCGTGTTCGAACGTATCGCGCGAGGCCAACACCACGTGACTTTGACCGATAGTTCGGCGAACAACGCGGCTGCTTATCTTAATGCCCGTAAAAAGGACGAAATAATTAAAAAAGGAGAGAAGCGAGAGTATATGTATATATATATCTATATGTATGTGTGTGTGTATGTGCGTTGTCCGGCCAGCCTGTCGTAGGCAGAGAAGGAGATAGGGGGAAGTGTGGGAGAGGGGGGGGGGGCAAGACAGAGGCAGGTAAAAAGCCGGCTGGCTGGCTGTCGAGACATAACCGGGCGCGATCGCGCAGGAACAAACGGACTCCGGGCTTTTCTGGGTGACAAACGAGCGTCCCCGAAATGTCGATCAACCGCCAGCCGTGTCTGATTTTCGTTGGATGTACGGATATCGAGCGGTCGCTGCTACCCTGAACTGGCTGCCACGTGATCGCGCCTGTTCTCGCCTAGATATCGATATTACTATAGGCCTTGAACTCATTGCGATTTTTATCCGACCTCTTCCTGGTCACGGACTTTTACAATTTCTGTACCATAAGATTTTTCGATCCCATAATGTTCTCTTTAATTTTCATCGACATCGATGACACTTTCCAAATTGATTCCGATGAATCGCGCGACAATGACTGTCGTTAGGCAACGAGGCAAACTGACGAGATGGATATTGTCAAGTTTCCTTCGCGCGATGGTATTCTCGATCGCTTTAGAAAGTCGTTGCTGAGCCAGCAGCACCGACAGATGACTATAGCTTTTCGCGCGCAATATATAAATATTAATAACGAGGATATCGTAATTTCAGAAACAATGCGTGACGGCCACACCCGAACACAGCGCGACACGGCCTAGTTACATACACGTCGCGATATTAAACTGGTGAGCCCATACCTTACACCTACTCGATACGCGCGTGTGCTCCGATCTTTAAAGCGTGAGGTAAATTTTACGCAAACAAAGAATCTTAACGTTGAGCTACAAATAAAATTCCAGAGATTTATCGCATGCTTATGGAACATTATATTCTCGATAAAGAGAAAGAAATTAAAGCAGTTAAATTAATTTCGCTTCAAGTTGGAAATCGCGTTAGCAACGCTTCGTTGTTACACAGTTGGAAAATTTATTGTTACATGTTTTCTTGTTAAAAAATATATCGGTTAAAATTTTTGTGTTAAATATTTAATGCATTCATGTACTAATTGTTATTGTGTTAATTAAACTCAAATGTTAAATTATTAAAACAACTGAAACAAGTAGAGTTGTGCAAATTAGAAACTTGCACATTGCTTCCACATCATTTTATCTTACAATGCTTAAGCTGCTTTAAGCATGCGGATTTTTCAATTTTTGCTTCCTCATAGAGGAAGCTTTGTGAGCGAAATAAAAATTTTTTTCGACACACACACACACACACACACACATACAGACATTTTTTAGGAATATGATTTTCCGACGTTTTGGAACATTCTAAACACATTGGCATAGAAAACACGAAAAAAAATTTTGTCACGAAAACAAAGCTTCCTCTATGAGGAAGCAAAAAGTGTAAAAATAATATAACATGTACATATTTTTTATTTTACACATGCATTATTAGTGACAAGATTTATCTGTTAAAATTTACAGAAAAAAATATTGATTTTATTCTACAATAGGAGTGAGAGTGACTACAGATCGTCATAAGATTTTTCCAAGTTATAATTTTATCATTAAAAATATATTGATTTTACACAAAATTTATCTTAAATTATTATGAAGTTTGCATTCATGTTGTGTTAAAATATTAACAATAGTATTAATGTCACTATTTAACATACCCATATTATGTTAAATTAACACAAAAATTGATCGTCATAAGATTTTTCCAAGTTAATTTTATCATTAAAAATATATTGATTTTACACAAAATTTATCTAAAATTATTATGAAGTTTGCATTCATGTTGTGTTAAAATATTAACAATAGTATTAATGTCACTATTTAACATACCCATATTATGTTAAATTAACACAAAAATTTGTATGGACCGTTTGAGACATGCGATATATGTTAAATTTAAGCCAAATTTTTCAAATATATACATGCGCATATATTTTTCTCCAAATCAAGGTTATTGAAGATACGGCGGTCTACGTAAAATTAAAATCAAGGGACTAAGTTCCGTCCCGCGGTTAGATGAGGAAGTCAACTTCCGTGCGTGGGCGTACGAATGCTGAACGCTCGCGGCGTATAGATAAGAAGCCAAATGCCGCCTAAGTGTCTAAAGAAACCTTCTCGACTTGTGGTCGCGATACGTATAAAAATATCCATCTTCTCGGCAAATATATTAACCCTTCTCAGCTACCAAATAAAATTATGAAATTAACTTCGACAGCAGTGTTTTTGCACTGTATATTCTCTCTGGGTCTAATAATTCTCGTTATTCGCTTAAGAACAATTGACGATGAGATTTATTTGCTTTAGATCAAATCTTGGAATTTAAAAGATTTAATGCGTCTATACTGATGAAGATACCATTATTCTTCGGTAGCACAAAGAAAGATTACATATAGATAAAATTGATTGCACACGAATCGCGC
Organism: Formica exsecta; assembly: GCF_003651465.1. Taxonomy (NCBI): domain Eukaryota; kingdom Metazoa; phylum Arthropoda; class Insecta; order Hymenoptera; family Formicidae; genus Formica; species Formica exsecta. The sequence goes on from NW_021848721.1 coordinate 738,179, forward strand.
GAGAAGCCTTCGTGAAGTTCTTTTCTCAAAAGCGTGCCAACTAGCAGCATTCAACGTGATCTGTCTATAATGGACGCGGACGAATCTAGCTTAGATTCATCTGCGTCCAGACTTCTCACACGTTCGCTAAAATTGCCAAGAGTCATTCGCTCCCTCGTTGCGTTTTGCAGCGGCTTTTCTCTACCCGGCTATTTTCAAATTTACTCCAAGTCGCGTAAGGTCGTCTCCCTCGAACGGCGAGACCTTCGTTAAAAACACTGTTTCGAATTTTCATTCTTAATCGAAATGAATTCACAATCGATAGAAGGACTCAAAGAGCAAATAACGGATATCCGTATAACATAAAGTTGAAATCTAAAAACCAAAAATGCGCGATAATTTTAATAAATTAAAATAAATTACAAACAAAAGAAATAAAATGGAGTTTTTTCCTTTTACTCGACATTATTCCACCACTGTTAATTTTTCTAGACGTCTCATTGATTTTAATTGTATTTTCTGCTGCAAATTCTTGGTACAACTCTATGGTGGATAATGAATTTTTAAATTTCACGGCGGAATTTCAATTGCTCCTTGAACTCTTCTATCGATTATTTATTATTTTTGGAGCCGTTCTATGATATCGAAAAAAATTCTCAATATTTCTCTCGTTTTTCAAATTTAATACCAATGCAGTCGAATAAAAAATTAGGCAAGGAGTCTTTTGCCCAAAAGAGAGAATTCCGATGGAAGAAAGAAGGTAAAGTGAATATCCGCATCGATCCCTCGTCTCCTTATTGAGACAATCGTCTGAAGGACGTCGGCCAGGTCGACTTGAAAATCGGAACAACTTTTTCGCGGGCCTCGCGACAAAACCCATCGCGTTCTAAAATTCAAATCGAATTCGCCAATAAGCGAACCGGGAATCGAACGGAGGAAATCGGGGCGCTTCTTCGAGTTCTCGCGTTTCGCGAGGCGATACTTCGACGGTGACGTCGATCGGAGGCCGCGGCGAGAGAGCAGAGGCCGAAAGAGCGGAAGGATGTAGGAGCTGAGGGGTATCGGGGGAGGGGAAAGCCCCGAAGAGGAAGGGGCACGCTCACGTGCGCGCGCGCGCGCGCTCGCGCGAGCACATGCGTCTCTCTAAATTTAAATTTACGATTCGCCGGGTAGCCGCTTGTCTCCCGCTCTCGCTCTCGTCTTCATCTCGTCCTAGTGTCCCGTCGCGTTTGTTTCCCGAAATCCGTACGTTTCGCGAGAACTCTACCGATCGTTGTTAATATTTCGGGACTTTTTCCGAGATATACACAATGTGTATGGTCGACGAGGACGAAATGAAATGTAAAACGCGATTTTATTTGCATGGAAGAATTAATAATGAGTCGTAAATTAAAAAAAAAAAAAAAAAAAAAAAAAAATAAAGTGCGAGAATTAAATAAGTAACATTCCTCGATAAGTGATAAGTCATGTGACATTATGCCATCGCTAGTAAAGGCAGTCTATTGGTGACAGTCGAAGGTGAACGCAGTCGTTGCGATTTAC
>NW_021848721.1:741178-751926 GCF_003651465.1 Formica exsecta
AAAAAAAAATACTGTAAGTAAGAATGACTTTTCAATTATACCGCTACGGATTATGCTCGGAGAAAATTTAAATTTGTCTTTGTTTATTTCATTAACTTGCATTTTTCGGAACGAATCAAGCTTGACGGGTATCGAAAAGTTGCATAAATTATACGATGTTAATTACGTATGAAACATGCAACGTGTGTTTAAAATTATAAGCCGCAGCGCCATGTCGATTAAGTAATGGCCCTCGTTCACGCACATTTCTCTTCAAAACATCGGGCGGGCGTGATTTGACTTTAGCGGCCGGCGATCGATATCGATCGCGGATGGATTTGAAGACGCACTTCTTCGCCCTCATTTCGGTCGCTCCTATACTTCTCTTTTTCTTTCTTTTTTTCTCGCCAGTAGGAGGGATTGTCGCGGCGCAACGAGGTAATTTATCGTCTCGCAAAAGCACGATCGAACTGAGGAGGCGTTGGAGGTAGCGCGAGGTGGAAACAGGAAGGGCACGCGGTGCAATGACCTCTTGTCGCGCGACGAATTGCATTTCGGCGTCGTCGAAACGTCGCCTCTTTTTCTTCACCACAAACTCCGTAATCGCCCGCGCCACAATACAAGTTTATTAAACACGAATGTTTCAGCTAATCCTACCTACATGAAAGCTGAAAATTTTTTTACGCACACGTGTGTACATATACGTGTATAGTCGTGATACCTGTGAAAAATTTCACGTAATGACATCTCAAGTAAATGACCACGAGTCATGAAAGATTAAGAGTCGAACAGTCATTACTTTAAAAAAGAAATCTTTTATTACTCTTGTCTTGCGCGGCTTCAATTCAAGATTAAGTGTCTTGAGGTAACGTATAATAATGATTAATAATCGATAATACGGATGTGTGTTGCGCGTGTTAATTCGATCGCTAATTAACATACATGTATGTAAAATAGAACAAAATAAAAATAATCATCACGAAAGAGAAGAAAGAAAGGAGGAGGAGGAGGAGGAGGGGGAAGGCGGCATAACCAGCTGCCAGAGCAGGAATTTAATTTTTCGCGAGCGACGATGACGGTTGCTATCATGTGTCGATCGCAGATCGATAAACGCTCGGCGATTTTCGTTTTTGCCAAAACTCTCGGATCTCTCGACCATTCGACCAAAAGTCCAGACTTGAGACCCGTATTTACAAAGTATAGTATTCAAAACTTCATCCGCACGCATGATTTATGAATTTTAATTATATAGTTTTTAGATCTAGTTATTGATCCTCTGAGAATCTCTCTCTTTCTTTTTCTACAGAAGTCTCTTTTTTCTTTAATTTTGCTCCCAAATAACTTATATTTTGTCCATGCGTATTAAAAGAGCGAGAATTATCCATGAATAAAATTATTTATTTATTTATTTAATAATTTATTTATTTAATCCATTTTGAACGGAAAACCTTAAAATAAAATAATATATAATATATAATATAATAATTCTTTTCCCTCGTTGAAAAATTGATCTTTTTTATAAAATTTGCTTGTACAAAGTAATTTAAGCCACGCACAATGACAAAATTTGAAGTTCCAGCGTTTTCGCGAGAACAAAAGCAACGGTTGGTACGCACGCACTTACGCACAACCAGAATCCAGCTGACCTACTTGCAGCTCGGGCTGCGTTATCGCGTCGCCCAGGCAGGTATGAGCAGCATACGAAAGATAACGCGCTCTCGCGTACATTCTACAATAACGATCACTCTAGGGACACTCTTAAGCATCTCTCGACAAAAATTGGAACGTACGTGAATGGGAAACGCGAGAGCGTATTAGCTTGTTCGAAAATGATTTCGAAACAACGGCTCGAGAGGCGCGCCCCGAAATCTCTCTCTCTAACGTATGTGTGTCCCGATAGATCGCCACGCGTGATCGTCGACGGCGATAACGCGCGTGGCGAATATCGATATCGTGAGAGACCGGGTCTCGCGATTGAAACCGACGACGAGGAGGAAGACGGCGGCGACGGCGGCGGCCAACGGTAACATCTAAAATCCACTTTCTAATCCATCGCGTCCGCGTTTAACGCGCAATATATCGCGTTTCAACCTGGCTCGGTGCAGCCTACTACGATTTCAAGCGGACGTGGGCGCTCGCGCGCCGTTATTAACGTGTGAACTATGACACTGCGAAATGATACAGCAGAGGATTCACCTCCCGCGCTCGCCAGACGGGATATATCATCGGGTAGACATTAAAACACGCGGAGAAACAATATCTCAACATCTTTTACATCTCTTATTTTAGATATATAGACGTTAATATATTTTTTATAATGCTAAATAGAATAAACGCTAAAATATTGAGAGCAATAATAAATCGTAAACAAAAATTAGAAAGGAGCAATTAACGGATGTTAACATATACGTATACAATATATATATATACATATATTATGCCCTTTTTAATTTTTGTTTATGATTTATTATTAATCTCAATATTTTAGCGTTCACTCTATTTAGCATTATACAATTTTATTTTGTTTTTATTTAGCATTCTATTTAACATTGTAAAATTTTATTTTGTTTTTATTTAACATTTTATTTAGCATTGTAAAATTTTATTTCGTTTTTACTTAGCATTCTATTTAGCATTGTAAAATTTTATTTTGTTTTTTAAATTTAATTATACATACATTGTAAAATTTTATTTCGTTTTTACTTAGCATTCTATTTAGCATTGTAAAATTTTATTTTGTTTTTATTTAACATTTTATTTAGCATTGTAAAATTTTATTTCGTTTTTACTTAGCATTCTATTTAGCATTGTAAAATTTTATTTTGTTTTTTAAATTTAATTATACATACATATATATATATATATATATATATAGTATATATAGTCAAATTTAAAAAAATAAAATAAAATTTTATAATACTAAATAGAGTAAACGCTAAAATATTGAGATCTATATTGAGGAATAAAATATTGAGAAAAAAATATACGCAAAAATTTTATAATGCTAAATAGGGTAAACACTAAAATATTGAGATTTATATTGCGAAATAAAATATTGAGATTGTATATATATAGTCAAAATTAAGAAACAAAAATCACGCGACAAATTTAATAAATTGAAGAATAAAAAGCATTACGCATTATATAAGTTAACAAATTTTAAGTCATACAAATAAAAAATAAATTATAAAATAGGAATTTAATAAATCATAATCGACAATGAATGTCAATCTGGAAAAAAATTCAAAATCATAGTATCGACATCTCGATGACGACGAATTCCTAACCCGATATCTCTTACAATCCAGACCATCGTCCCGGCATGGAGTTCACTTCGTCCGTTCTATTAGCCCCGACGTTCAACAAAGATTTGTCAGGATGAGTCTTCATCAACGGACGCACTCACCTCCTTAGATATCGCCGCGTATATCTCGTACTCGTGAACGGATGTAACGCGTGTGCTCACAAATACTGCTGCACCCAGAAACCAGATCGCTGTCGGAGAACGCGAATCAATCAGCTGATCCGGCGGTCGCGGTTATTGCGGCATTGCATTCTTTCGGAGGAGAGTGTCACCGCATATGCCACATCGTGGATAACCCGCTCTCGCCCCGGCTGTCGTGCGGGAAGAAAGCATGCAAAACGGCTCGCGCGTAGGTGAGGCGCGAGCACCAGGTGGCGAGAGATGCCGTGGGATGAGAGGAGTGCGGGAAAGGGAGCGGGGAAACAGACTCGACAACGACGTGGAGAAAACGGGAGAGAGGCAAAGAGGCGAAGAGGAAAGAAAGAAAAGAAAAGCTGGAAACGAGCTACCGCGTCAGCCAGCGGGGACAGCCGGTGGCTGGAATGTGGGTTAGGCTCTCCCCGGGTATATAGAGGTGGGCCCTCGCTCTAATTATGAATTAATTCCTGAATAACGGTCGATGTCGCACGCGCGCGAGGCGAGTTCCGGATTTGCCGTCGTCGTCGAGAGACGACGCGATGGAAACGCGATCGGGAGAACCGGTCGCGAGAGAACGACCGCGCGCGTCGTTGCCTCTCCCGTTGCCGTCTACTTCCTGCTTTGCGGGAAGATATCGTTCCGACATCCTCCGTCGATTTACGATCCGGGGCAATCGCGTCAAGACATGATCGAATAAATCGCGGTCGCTCCAAGATTTCAACGCCTGTAACGACCGTCGCATCGCGTATTCCATCGCACTGAAAAAAAATTAAACTTGCAAGATGCATTTGTAATGCATTGTTATGAAATATTTAATTATTATTACCAATTGTAATAATAATAACAAAAACTTATAATAATTATAAATATTTCAAAAGGGCAAATTTTGCGTTTTGTTGAGCCTACTAAATTAACCTATTAACCGAATTAATTCGTCATAATTACATATACATTTAATTGAAACTATTTTATCAAGATGCTTGGTAACTTTGACAAAGGCTGAATTATTATAACCAATTCTTTTTTTTTCAGTATCAGAAATACGTGTCGTTGCTAATATTTTTGATAGCTTCGTCGAGAATGCGAATTACCGTTAACGCTGTCATTGGTATTCTTATGAAAACGCGCTAACTGCGCGGAGAAAATCCTTGCACGGATGTAAAAACGAGAGGCATTAAACATCGGATTTTGCAATCGGCGTTTACGATCGAGACTTATTATTCGCTCGATTGTGCGCTGCCGTTACGATCGCGCATTTTCTAATAAAACATTCGTAACATATTCATACGCTTATCTAGTACCAGATAATAAATCGTTACATTTAAATTTTGAAAACCAATTACCATTGAGATAATTATTTCCTGCAATTTTAAATATTCTTTCTATTTTCTATATTCGAAAAAAAATATATAAAATTCAAAACGTATATAGCTTCGAGAGAAGAATTTGAATGTATACAATTTTTTCGTCTTCTAAAGTTTTGTGAGTAACTTCGCTTTGGTGATTTGTTAGAAAAGAGAACAAGATTCTTGACTTGGCTCACACGAACTCCTTTTAAACGGAACTGCCCACGGCAACGTATCGCGGATAATCGTTCATCGTGAGACACGATGAGCCTTCCTTTGACTGACGTGGCATTGACTTGTCAGGAGACTCGTCCTGACAAACGATCTCAACTATGACACCATTAAACGCACGGTGTACATATCAATATGACGAGAACTCGAGAACAATTTTCAGAAAGACATATGATATGTTAACTTTAACATCAATGATGTAACCGTCTTCTTTGAATCTTCATGTAGAAATTTATTTGTATTATTATTTAAATATATATAATTTCTTTTATATTTAAGCATAATTATTTACATCATTATGTTTCTTTTGTATAATATCTTATAATTGTATCTTTAAAAAACTATGTAACTTACATCATAGAATTTAAATTTTCAATTAAATTCTTATAAGGTTAATAAAATTACGCGCAAAATTAAGATATTAATGTGCGTTTAGTAAAATATTTTATCGCGTTATTATTTCATGAAAAAAATAAAAATATAAAAAATCCTCGAATAAAACTATATGTATAATGAATTAAAATATATTTCTTTTCGCTCTCCTTTATTTCCCGCACAGTCCCGTCGTAGATCTTATTCCGTTTCTTCTCGACGTGCTGACCGAAACGGGGCCCAAAGGGCCCCGAGTTTGCGGCACAGAGGGTGGATGCGCGTACGCGCCGTGAAACAGTCAGCGCAAAGGGACCAGGGTGGAAAGGTGGGGAGGGGGAGACGGGGAGAGGGAGGGGCAGGGTGGGTGCAGAAGAGCAGAGTCACCGATTTAAATTGAAGCCGGGGAACACCCGCGAGGGAGAAACGTTCGCTGGCCTATCAGGTTTAATAACACCCGGCACCGACTCTATCTAAAATTACGGATGGTGCTGCGATCGCGGGGCGGCCTTCTTCTTCTTCTTCTTTTACTTCGTCCTCCCCTTCTTCGTACGATTGGAAGATTCCCGATCGAGATGATCGTCGAAATAATAATTCATCGAGATGGTAGCGCGGGAAACGTTTTCGATGCGAGGCAACCGAGCAGGTCAGCGTGAGTCGTTTACATCGTCGGAAATTTTTCATCGCACTGTGAAGTTCAATGCCTCAAAAAACTATGGCAATGTCACTTTAAAGCTTGAAGATGGAAAAACAAATGTGTTGCGAACGCGAAAATATATAAATTTTTTTTTTTTTATCTATATGTCGATAGAGATTAGATAAAAGAATGCACTTAGATTGTTGTAAAAATTATTTTAAAGATTTAACGCCTTGTAATTTTTTAATTTAATTTAAATACTATAATATTGTCGATTCAATTATGACGGCGTAATGAAAACGCTCGTTTCGACAACTTTCGCGAAGAAGAATCGCGTGCTAATTCGACAATTAACGCTCGCAAAAGTATATCGCCCACGGTCCATCCATGGTGGTATGCCGTCGAATCGCGATTCTCGCCTCCATATTTATAAGTTTCATGCCGCTGAATTCTCGATTGCATTGTAATTGAAAATTTGCTGAATTAGCTATTAATTCCACGCGGTCTAATTTATGCGAAATAATCTATAACTATTCATAGGGAGCGCTGAAAGAAAGAGAGAGAGAGAGAAAAAGATCCGTCGTTATCGCCTATGATTCGTATTTATTTTTTCTATGTACGTCGTCGGGTCATCAAATTTGCATACCCGAGCGATCGATTATCGTCGACGAAATCGCACTGTCGCCACTTCCGTCTACGACGCTTACGCGAAACAATGTAAAATTCATCAAAAATCGTAAGGTTAATGACATCGCTTCTTTCGCATGAATATACAAGATCGTTGTGTAAAAAAAAAGGTCGATCATCTTTCAACCCTCTTCTCTAAGAGATAGTAATTAATTCCAAAAAATTATTTATTCGTAGATTTGATAACTTAATTAATTAGGATTCAATGAAACTTGAGTGCGGTTCGTAAGATTATCAATGTCTTTGGATATACGAATTGACATCTCAATAAATTAAACTCGAGCGAATGTATGCAAATGTGCCTGCAAAAGAGTATGTTAAAACGACAGAGGGAACATATTTTCCAGCCTGGGTGTAGACCTCCGAGGCGGGCACAAATAATAGACGCGAAACGATGGCACATGTGTCCGTCATTTGTCACATGACCTGCTTTTGTCTTCGCTTTTTAATTTACCCATCGAGACTGCGCGTTTTGATGACCGGGTGTTCTAAACAGACGGGGAAAGACGAAGAAAGAGAAGAAAATAGACAAAGAAAGACGAGGTAAAAGACATCGAGAGTATTTTAAACGATAAATCGATCGACTGAGAGAGAACAAAATTTCCCATTTTCCGAAAATTTCTTGTCGCGGGAATTATTTCGACGTTGCAAATATTTTGCAGCGATATAAAAATATTTGTCATATAAGCGGAAAAAAAAGGAAACTTGACGCTAAAAATTTTACGATAAACATGAGACTACGTTAGCAGAATTTAATTTCTCCCTCCACCCCCTTTTCCCTTCAGCGTCGAAACATAAAACGCGTCGGCATTACTATGGCTAATTAAGACGGCATTAGATAGACAGATGCGAAAGATTAAGAATCGCGAAAGAATCGGACGCGAAGAAGCAGCGAGGGGGGAAGGAAGAAGCAAAGAAAAGGGCCGAAACGAAGGTGAAGAAACGCGCATTGGGACTGTCGGGTAAAGCCGCGATGTTAAAGCGAGGTTGAGAAGGTTGACGGGGAGAAGGGGGTGAAGAGTGTGGGAAGGGGGCAGACGAAAGAAAATCACGCGTGGTTCGTCATAAGAGGAATTCCTTTGGCGATACTGGAACCTCTCTCTCCCTCCCGCTTCCGCTCCCTTCGCGTCTTCCTCTCCTCGTCCATCCCCCTCTCGACCCCTCTAGCCCAGAGACCCCATGCTTTTTTACTGGTTTATGGGATTTTTTTCACGCGGACCGCCGAGTCGTACATCAGAGAGGGCTGACTGTGAGTCTCCTCTTTTCTCTCTTCCTCCGATATGCTCGGACTCTCGTGCGCGTTCCAAGGGAGAGAGCAAGAGAAAGAGAGAAAGAGACAAGCGGCAAGGGGACGAAACAATAAAAAAGAGCAAATGCCAGCCGCCATAAAAACAACTGAAAGTATTAAAAACTTTAGGCCTTTTACTGCCGAGCTGACTCGGAGCACAATTTCTCGGATATATCTATGTACATACGCGCGAGAAATCAACGACGACGACGATGCACCAAGATGTTTCGCGGCAATGACACTCGGGCAATTAAAACGTTTGAATTTAATATCAAAAACTGCATGATTTTCAAGTGGAAAAATTATCGATATTAAATTAAATCGATTACTCTGTCTATTCGTCGATTGTTTCGATCGATATGCAACGCGTTACAAATTTGCATCGCACGTCTTAATTAGAGCTTATCTGTTGTAGATATTTGTATTAAACATAGGAAAAGTACTTTAAAGTACGTTTCACGCGGTGATATCATCATAATTAACGTCGTACGTATATATGCGTCGTAGATAACAAAGCCACATGCGAATAAAATTGAATATATTATTCTCGCGAGAGTGTAAGAGTTATTAAAAGCACAGAAGATTGTATCGTACCCTGCGTTTTCATCGACGTATCACGCGTCACGTCTTCGCATTTCGCTGTCATATCGCGACAGTGGTATAGTCTTAATTAGCATCGTATACATATATTAATATACGATAAGAAGGGGATAAAAATCAACGGGCAATATAAACGCTCGAAAACTTGACACCATTCGTGCGAGTGTATTTAAGAGCGATGACTGAAAATTTTTGCGTGTAATTAACAAAATTAGCATACGGTTATATCGGGGATGATAAATTGTAAGAGGAAGAGAAGAATAAGTAGAAAATGGATCTCGAATTTGAGGAAAGATACCGTAGACAAGAGCGAATGAGGATCCCGCGTCGAATCGTAAGAGAAAAAGAGGGCAACACGAGCGTGGCGAGGCAGGGGGACGGCCCCGACCCTCGTAAAATTATCGTACTTTAATAAAACGTGTCGTGCAAAACGCGAGGATAACGAGAAAATATAGGGTTCGAAAGACTCGTGAAATTTATAGAGCGATCGCCGCGCCGGCGCGCCAGAGAGAGAATCGCTTTTTGGAGTCGAGATACTCCTCGAAGTTGGCCCGTTCCCGGGCAACATGCGGCCACAATAAGATCTCGAATAAATCAGCCGGATATGCTCGCCGTCGTTTCTCGAGCGGGGACACTCTCTCGGTAGCTTAGCGGGCAAAAATTCATCGAGGCCGTAAAAGAATTTTTAGCGCGATTCCGTGGGGAAAGTCCCGCGACGCGAAGTCGGAGAAGTTCGAGTAGGCACGGCAACAGGTGTCTTCTGGAATATGCGTTGCGGTCCAAGTCGGGAGTCGTAATAATCCAAGGTATGTCCAGGAAAGCCGTTCGATGGAGATACATAAATCTCATAATGTGAAAGGATGAAAGTTTTTCAATTGATTCTTCTAGTATATATTCAAGTGTTATCTATATAACTTCTCATCTCCAATACGTAATATATGTATATAAAATAAATATTATGTTAATAAATTCTTAATTTGATTGAATTTCTTTTTCCAAGATTATAGCTTGCATTAATTAATACATCCGGGCATTCATAAATGATCAACAAATACTCAACTTTGATTACACAGCATAAATAATCAGACGATATAACGTATTCAATTAAAATCACACACACATATATTATATAAACAATATCGTGCAATCGATAATAAATTAAAATTTTCCTCGATTAGTCTTCAACATAATTTTTTATTCATCCAGACGAGACAAGGACAAACTCAATCGCGCAAGTTGCCTTTATCTTGCTATTCGAAGCGGCCTCAGCGGAATTCTTTTTCGGCTCAAAGCGAAATCTCTTAATCCAAACAGCGACTAATTTAATAAATCCGAGACGAGATAGCGCGACAAGTAAATTAGCGTGCGAGAGAAAGGGAGAAGGAAGCAGCGGTGCACCAATTTGGTAGCGCGAGCTGTTGTAAATCCTCGATTCTTTAATCTCTCGGTAAACCTCCCAGCGTTTCCATCGTCCTCCCGACCACCGGTCCCTCTCCCCCACTCGGGAAACCCGTTCGCGGCCTAGCGAAAGATCGCGGTGCTCCTCTCTCTCTCGAGGGCGCCTTGCGCACACACGAGCACACATACACATGCGTATACACATACTCGGTGGGTCGAGGGAGCCTCCGAGCAGTAAATCTCGCGGACAAACAATCATAATTTTCGAAGAGCTAACAAAAAGCAAGAGACTCTTTAAAGGGAGCCGATGCCAGACAACATGAAATGCGGCCGCCTCCGCTCCTCCAATTGTTTCGTGGTTTTCTTCCCTCTCCCCGCTCCCTTCCACCCCGCCCGACTTCTTCCAGTTGCGCGTTTATCCGTTCCCGAGGCTCGACCCTTTTCTTCCCTTGTGCTCTCTATGTTCTTCGCGTCCCTCGTCCTTTCCTCCTTTCGCTAATATATCCTGCGACGTATATCAACGTACACGATTCCTCGCTTGTCCTCTCTCTTTCTCTCCGTCCTTCTTCACCTTCTTTCCGATTCCTATTCCGCCTTTCCTGATTTCTTCATTTCTTCCTCGCGTGCTTCTCTCTTTGTCACATCCGCCACTTCGTCTCGCGATTATTTCTTTATCTCGTTTTTGTACGTTTTTGCGCGTGTTTTTTCTCTCGATTAACTGTGGGCTATCGATTCGCCATTCTTTCATCGTCTCTTCCGACGAATTCCTCT
>NW_021848721.1:751998-762752 GCF_003651465.1 Formica exsecta
TTCCTCTCGCTTTTTAAACTCTTACTTCGCGAAACTTTTTTTATTATATTCTCTGTTCACAAAGTTTTCTATTTTTCGTATAAATTTATATTATATTCCGTATTAAATTTATATTATGCTTTTGTTTTAAGATGTGCCTCTTCACATCTTGTTCGTGTCGAACTTTGCATAAGAGATGGACGAAATAATTATTAAAAGCTTCTTAGAGAGATTGAAATAATAAAGGGAAAATATTGCATGTTCCGTATCGCACTAAATAGTAACACGTTTATCCTAATAAATTATATCATAAATTCCTATTATATCGATTAAATGAATACATCGGATGCGACAGCAAGTTCGGGCAAACGTAATGCATAAATGTCGAATAAATGTAGAGATATCATTATAATTTATATAAGAAAAAATATAAAATTACAAAAAGGAAGTTACATAATCTCACTAGAGAGAATTTGTCAAATGATCGAGATCGAATTCTGTGACAGGGAGGTCGACGATCGTCGGAATGATAATTTTCGAGTCGCGCCTGTATTATTTGGGCGATTTAACATCGACGCTGTTGAGGATGTAATAATACGGGAGCGGAAAATCGAAGGTATTACTCGCGAAATCACAACGCGAGACTGTCAAGCGTAGTTGGAGCCGAGATAATACCGGTATTTGGACGAGACTCGTCGTGCGACATTCTGCCAAATTGACCCTCAGTCAAACGTAAAACTCGAATTCGTGTTGGCGCGTTCCGGTGAATTTTTCGAGCGGATTTTTGTACGACAAAATTCCGCGGAATCGCGCCGAGAACAATTCCACGGGCTAATTTCGTTCCGTCGAGATATAATTCGGAACGTTGCGGAAATCTCAGAATCGAGACGAGAAAGCTGCCAACTACATGCGTACTTTACAGCAATAACCATCACCGTAGTGAGAGACATAATTCAAGCGCAATGTCGCTAACATTGTTTATGGGACGTTTGTTGACTATAAGCAACATAAATAAAGGCAAGAATGCGGAAAACCGAGAAATCTGCGAAATTCACGCGACAATAAAATTACGTTTAGCCCCTTCAACACGAAATAAGGCAAAGTGAAATCGATTGATAACTATAATCAATGCACATCGCGATATCACATCGCAAGAAATATACTGCTTATTCATAATTTGTTCCAGATATCAGAGCTGTTAATATTTCCAATTAATAATTCCCATTAATAATATACAGTAATTTACTGCGAAAAAAAGATATCACCACAAAAAATATTTTTATACATCCATTCTAGTACATTGAATAAAGTAGCAATATTCTTCTTGTTTACGCGAAAGTATCACAAGAAATGAGAAATATGTACAAATGTCAACGTTATATACCAAAATTTTCCGGCGATTTCTTTCACTTGTCTCAATTGAATAATATATCGATTCGCATAATAAGAGATATTGATTAGATGAACCGGAAGCAAACTTTACCTCTCTGTTCTTTAGATGATATTTCCGTTTCTGCCACGAATCACTCCTGTCGACATCATAGTTCTACCGTGTGTTTCGACGATGCAGACTCAGTTATCGATCATTCACACTAATCGCCCCCGAAGAGGGAGGAGGCTCTGTTCCATTCACTTCAAAAATGTGACAATTCAATATCGCTCGCGCACCAAACTCGCGACTCGCGATCACTTACACCGAACAATCCGGATTCGAGTTTTTCGATTCGTTTCTTCAAAGTGTTCTTCTATCTCACGAAGAACACGAAACACGCACCAGATCCTACCTCCTCGAAATCCACTAAGATCACTTCCACCCTCATCGGACACCTCCCGTGCCGCCCTGAACACCGTCACTCGAGATTCTCCGGGAAGCATTCGAATGATTATCCGGCATTCTCGGTCCAACTTCTCATCGTCTTTTCAGTCCGAGCGATTTTAACGATCCCCCCCAACCGACCACCATCGATCTTTATTTTGACGGTTAAATTTCATCGTGCACAGATTTCCTTGATCTGACTCTTTGCCCGAAAGATTGTCGGATTTAGAACGCCTACTTTATCATGATTGTGCTTCCCTATCCCGGGAATTGAGCGGTGACAGTTTTATGGTAACAGCACTACGTATACATAATAACACGTCCCCGGATTAGATGTGCATCATGACAGGCGGGTCGTTTCCGATGCTCCGTCCGCGTTATCACGACACTCGAAAACTGTCGTGCCTGATGAATCCTTGTTCGCGGGAAGGCCTGATCGCGTAGGACACGCGCGGATTCTCCACCCGTGAAACTCGGTACCCGTGTGTCTTCGATTCCCGAGGCTGTCTAAGCACCCGCGACGAGGAGGGAGGCGAGAGCAAGCGAGCGCGCGCGCGCGCGCCCGCGCGTTTGTTCGTTCGAGTGGGGGAAGAAGTGGGGGTGGTCTCCCGACGTCCCAAGAGGGCGGTTCGCTCCTCGCGTCTCCTTCAGAAGACCCCCGGCGAATTCAGGCCTCGTCACGGCGTTTCCACCACCGCCGCCACCCTCGTGGTACGAGGGACGCCACCCTCGCGACGACAGTAACGCTGTCGTCGTCGCCGGAATCGCGGGGTGGTTCTCCGGCGTTCTCCAACGAGCCCAGAGAATGCGTCAGAGAGGAGAGAGAGTGCGCGTGGCTCGGCTGGCGCGAGATGACTGAACCCCTCCAAAGGGTGAGAGACAGCGACGGCGGAGAGGGGGGAATAAAGGAGGGGAAGGAGAGAGGGGGGGTTAGAAACACGCCGCTCTCTCTCCCCAACCTGGCCCCTCTTTCACCGAGAGGGAAAGATCGCGGGATACTTTGGGGGTCCCCACCAGTTTAACGTTCGTAGGATGCCCCACCCCGTCGGGCATAGTGACGTGTCGCATTCTCCCCGCCTTCGGCCGATGTTCCACCGCCTCCCACCCCCGGTGGTACGCATCGCTGTTGCCCTCCCCCTTCCCCGCCGACGTTCCCCTCCGACGTCGCCGCGGCCGTGTGGCGGTGCCGCGACGACGACGACGGCGACGAGACGGGGGCAAAGAAGAGACGGCAGTTCTGCCACCGCCGTGCGATTCCTTCCTCTTCTTCCGCTCCTCGGCCGCTGTCGCTCGCATTCGTCCACCGGCTGGCGAACCGCGTGCACCGCTTTGTATGCCGCCGCCGAGATAATGATATCCCGCACGCGCGCGTGCGAATAGTGGATCCGCGGGGGTGGTTCCGCGGGGGGAGAGCGTTAATCTTATTATTATCGGAGAGAGGGGGCCACAGGTAGGGCAACGAAATTGTCTCGGAATAATAAGTAAATAATTTCCATCGCGTCATGAGGATAATGTACAGCGTGACAAATGTTGAAATAAAATTCTTAAAAATACTATCTGGGTTAACTTTTAATAATAAAGTGATCGGCTTAATATTTATTGTTAGTTTCGACTCTCTCTAGTTTTCCTCTCGTACTCCGAAGAGTAAGATAACGTACTTTTAAAACAAGTCTGCTTCGACGAATTCTGTTACTACGGTTACATTACTCTTAATTGATTACAGAATTGCTTTCTCTGTATTTATATTTTTTGCCGGACAATGTTCAGCATGGTTGTATCAAGTGACAAAAGACTTGATACGCAAAGCAGAACATTAGATGATCAATATATCAACACGATTTCGCGAACAGATTCGCGAAAGACGAAGTGCGCAAATTTGGAATGCATTAATTTTCCACCCCTGCGCAGAATCGCCACTTTACCCCGCACAGAAAGATCCCACCGACCAATGACGTCACTCGAGTGCCCTCGAAGGACACTCCCACTTTTTTACCCCCGCAAAGGTCCTTACGATGCCGCCGATGCTTATCGCCGATGCGTTACGTAGGGGTGACGATTATTCGAGGGATGGGTGGGGGATCTATGGACGTTGCTAATTGAGAGAAAACGAGGGATGCTATGGCGAGGGATGCTATGAAAGAACAATAGATCTAGCTTTTTTATAAATAAAATTATGTTTGCTAGTTTTATAAGATTTTTAAAAATATATTTTTTTTTTATTATTATGGATAAATTATGGTCGAGTGATTTATTTCCAATATTATATTATTATCGATTGAATAAAAAGCTGTTTTAGTTCAAAACTTTTGAAAAGAGAATGACAAAGTATTGTAAGGATTTCTTTTTCTTGTACTTGTTATTATTCCCGTTACATTTCTGATACATCGCGACATTAATATCCCTTCCAATTTTTAGATTGACGTTTCCGAGCTATTTACATCGTGCGGGTAGCTTGTAACAGGGATTAAGGATGATTAAAGCTGAAAAGAGTCATGAACGAAAATGGGTCTGATTCACGTGATTATACCAGTCCGTCGTGTGAACGCTCCTCGTGCCTCTTTTGATTTCTTTAACGCGCTCATTTATCACAATTATCGTTCCGTTCCTATTTATATTTGTATATTTCGTCTTTGTATGTGTCCGCAGTTACCCGTGTTACGCGTCTTCTCGATTTATGAAAATCTTGCGTAAATTATTATTATTAATAGAAAATTACATTTTATTAAATATATACTCATTCATTTATTGAAATTGAATGAAATTATATTAGCCTATTTTAGCTTATAATTTACTGTTCTTTTTTACTCAATATTTAAAATATTATTATTAACATTGTAAGAGATAGAAAGAGAGAGAGAGAGAATAGTTTTAATTATTACAAACGTATATTTTTACGAAAATTATTGTTATAATCAATCTGCATAATTATTATAAATATCTTTCTATATTTTTTGCTCGGCGTAGCGAATCAAAATTTCAAGCAGGAAGGACGGTGAACCCTTTCCCGTATTATGAAACGACCCCATTTGGACGTCGCAACAACCAGTTGATGATCAGGTAGTCGATTTTTGGAAAAGTAGAATGTGGGAAAAAAGTCGCGGTATCCCGTTAGGTCTCGAAAGGGTTGAAGCGAAACCCCCCCGAAAATAGGTCAGAACACTCGCGCGTCCTCTCGTCATCTCTCTTCCTACCACGACGTTTTCTTAAAGGGCCGCGCCTTAATCCACCAATAAAATATCATGTTTCCAGGTATCGGAAGCTGATTTTGCGTAATGTACCAATGATTGGACCGCCGCAGCCTTCCGAAGGGGTTTCGATTTCCGTGAAAAGGGTTTTTACCGTTTCGAGGATCGTGTGAGAAAACCATTAGCTTAAAGAAACCCTTTAAATAACGGAATATCGCGCCGATCGCTCGGGGATGAATGGAAAAGCTATTTTTTATTTCAGGTATAGCCAGCATATATCCGGCTCCATTTGCTCTATATTACTACTTCGATGTATAAGAACATATACATGTAAGGCGTGCAAAAAAAAAAAGACCATAAAATTTGCTTGAAATTTCATCTGTATGATGTAATTCAGTAATATAATATTTTTTAAATAATATAATAATCGTAATAATAATTTTTTCTTGCCTCGATAATCGATCGTTGATGAGGGATGGATTTACGGAAAGAATCTGGCGGACAAACGAAAGTTGAATGATCTCCTTCTCGGAGCACTCTCCGAAGTTTAAAAATACCGCTCAGAGTCTCAGCCCTTCCAGTGAAAATATGAATTTTTTATCTCTCCCTCGCGCGCGCGCGCGAACGCGCAAGCCATATGGTTGATGCGCGTCTCTCCCGAGGGTAGAAGGACAAAAAAGAGAGTCCGGGGAGTAGGGAGAGAGCGCGGCCGAAAAAAACGGAGAAACTCCATAAGACGAATATTTTTAGAGTCGAATTTCCAAGGTAGTTTCCGTGGTTCCGTGCGAGGGATAGGAAAGAGAAAAGGGTTGCCGTGCTTCTCGTTTTTTCCTTTTTCTTTTTTTTTTTTTCACCGCACGCCACCCTATCGTTTCCGCGTCTACATTCTTCTCGCCGCGTCCTTTCCTCTGCCCCTCCCTCCCCCTCACCTGCCCCCTTCTTATTTACGGGATTCCTAGATAAACCAGATGTCATCTTGACAAATCTTTCCTAGCAGTCTGCCTTCTATCATCATCTTTTTATATCGTGTTGTGCGAGAAAAACTCGGAACGATTAAAGGTCTAAAGATACGACGCATCTTTTACACGAAAATAAAAATCGATATTCGAAGCTATTGGGAATGTGTTTCAGATGGATAATGAGAATCGAAAGCGTCGCGCGCGGCCAACCCGCGGCGGATTGAGGCGGATCTGGATGCGTTTTGTATCCAGTGCGCGCGTGTCGTCGGCGTATCTACGAGCCTTGTACTCGGGTAGCGAGTCCGTACTCGCGTCGTCCGACATGGAATGTGGTCCGGTTCTCTCGAGTGCGCGCGCGAGCGGGCGCAGACGCGAGCGGCGAAGGGCATGCGCTTGGTGTGTGCGTGCTATAGTTCCCGTTTTTTATCGCCTCGTAATGCATTAGCCATAATAGCCGCACGCACTTAATGGACTGTAGCCTCGTTACAGTACGCCACGTCGTGGGTGGATACGCCGCTTACGTCTGCGCTTCGGTTGCTTCTCGCTCTCGCCTTGTCAATCTCCGCGAGCGCATCGATTCGCTAATGATTTTTTATCCTTCAAGAATTTGCGGAAATATTAAGAAATCAGCGAAAAATTTTTTCCGTATTTATTTTCATCGAAAATACTCCTAGATATACGGTGTGTTTGATTCAAGTGTACACTCAGTTATTTTCTTAAATATTAAATCATAGAGATTATATATAGATTTTTTAAATAATATTCTTAATCATTTTATTAAAAAAATGTTTAAAATAAAAGTTATTTTATTTAAGAAGATTTATATAATGACCTGAACAAAAATTTTAAATTATTTTTTTTAATATTGTCCATGATAGTTTTATTTTTTTAAATGAAATAATATTTATATTTTACTATAGTTTTCTAAGATATTTTATGACAACGTGCAATCAAATGAGATTTTCAATAGTCATAAGATATTGTCTTGTGTCGCTTTTAGAGAGGCTTTTTTAGCGGAAAAACAAAATAACTATTATTTAAAAAAAATTAATTGAATGTACACACATTTAAACCAAATACCCTGTATATACATATATGGAGTTGCGAAAATATAATAATTTTATTTTTACTTTGAATCAAATATATGTGATTGTCTCTTTTTAAAATAATTTGGAAATTTAGTAAATTTAGTTTCATCCAAATTATTATGTCGGCATTTCATACATTTTCTTTGTATTTGCGTACATACACTGCGACCTTTATATCCCGGTACATGCAATTTTATCCGCTCTCGCAATGAAACCATTACTCGCGCATTACCCTCGACCATTCGTCAAAGCAATCACGCTTGCTATTCTCCTTAAACAAATGGAGAAATCCGCATCGGCGGTCACGATCGCATCGATCAATAATCGCGTCTGCGAAAATCGCATCCCACGGTAGCGTATTATTTACCCGACTTCGTCTCAAGAACACACGAAGGAGCATGGAGAATCGAATAACTTTCTCTGCGACGTTGGATATCGGTTTACTATTGTAATATAGGAATGCACATTTGTAAATCGCGACGGTATAGATATTGGATCAATATGCAATAGCGAAATAAGAGCGACGTGATACAATACATTCAAACTTATCTCTCTCCCGTTAATATCCGTACTCTTTCTCGAAATGTCACGGCCAGGTCTTGGGCTCTCTTTCGGAGTACGACCTTATTACGCGGAGAGTAGATATCTCTCTATAAAAAAAAAAACCATCATGGGACAAGAGCGTGATATGCTCTTCTCTTAAAGACCTGTGTCACCACCATCGATCGTCTCGTCTGGAACCAGAAAACAATTTCGAAACAACAACCGGTAACAAATCCAGATCCGCACATGTAAGTACGCGCAACGCGCGTTAATAGCCGCACGCACACGCGCGAGTTTTAATCTCACGTGCGTATCCCCGGAGCACACACAACGCACACGCACACGCTTTGAAATATTCAAAGATCCCTCTCGCTGTTCCCGCTTCGCGCCGACTATCTCGACGATGTGTGTGGATGCGTATGCATATATATATCTCTCTCTCTCTCACTCTCTCTCTTTCTCTTCAGCTGAGACTGGTTTTCGATATGACTCACGCGTGCTCGATACGCGTGTATTAGTGCGCTCGTATATCAAAACCAGTAGGCACCCCCGACATCGCGGGATCCGCGCGCGAGAGCGCCTTCACTTCTCTCCCCCTCTCTCTCTCTCTCTCTCTTTCTTTCTTTCTCTCTCTCTTTCTCTCTCTCTCTTTCCCCATATCTGTCCCCGGAACATGTACGGGTGTATGAACAAGTCGTTGGCTCTCCTACAACGGCGTGTTCCCTCATTTTTGCAGACTACCTTAAGTCTAAGTCGTTCTATTTAAGCGAGCGCATGGAATTAAGTAACGACCCGCTGTCTTTCAACGCTACATCCGCCTCGCCTCGCCTCGCCCTCTCGTCCTCTCCTCCACACTCGCGCGTGCAGCTTAACGTTTTGTTCGCCGACGGTATGGCACACGTGGCCGTCGCTTCCGATCTTTTCCGATGCACAAACCGCACATTCGATCGACGAGACGGGAAATTATTAATTTCGCGATAATTCCCGATTTGTTATTCCAACGAAATATCGGGGAGAGCATATTGTTTTGCCGATTGGTATTTATTTTCACTTTATTTTGCCGCGAGACATCTTCGCGTGTAGCGAAGCCACCGAGTCTATTTTGGATCTAACGAAAATAAGACCACACTGCCAAAACAACAAATCGTGCGGCGCAGCGTTAAAATGCCATTAGAACCATCGTACTCGACGATAATATGCTCGTTTATTGAATCAATGAGATTCATTATAGCCAGTCCCGACGGCAACCGAGGCTCGTGATAAAAAGTCGTCACGATCATTGAACACCGGAACGTCGTGTTCCCGTATACGAGGCGTTAGAAAATTAAACTAATAATTGCGTGATTCTACGACGTTTCCTGTTGCGTAATGATCGACCGCTCGTAGAACACCTTAATGACGATCGTTACACAGATAATGACCGTAAAAAAAAGAGAAGATCCAAATTCGCGATCTAAAAACATTTCTAACGGTCGCTGTGGCTGCGGGCAAAAATCCTTCGATTCTCTGCTCGACGTATACCGTTCTTCGGGGTCTCTTTTTTTTTCTCGCCTTCCGAGGGAACAACCAACCGGAGTGAGTTTATCGCGAATGCGAGAGATTCTAATTAGCTAAAACGCAGTTCCATCAATGTCCGCCCGCCCACTTCGATTGGGAAGTCGCCGACGATGAAATAATTGCCCCGTAAGCCCAAATCAAAGAAACGCGCACACGGATAATCCGCGAATGATAATTAAAAACGAACCGTTAAACGTGATAGAATAATAATTAATCGTTACGAGAGATCTGGCTTTCATCTCAGCTGACCCCGTTAATAAGCCTCGACGAAGGCTTAAAGATTGAATTAAATTTGTAAAATATATAAGTATATATATTTTTTGGTATTAATATACAGTTGGAAAATTTATATTTTCTTATAAAAAAATATACCGGTTAAAATTTTTGTGTTAAATATTTAAGACATGTGTGAATTTAACATATTGCTATTTTGTTAATCGAACTCAAATATTATATTATTAAAACAATTGAAACAAGTAGAGTTGTGCAAATTAAAAACTTGCACATTGCTTCCTCATCATTTTATCTTACAATGCTTAAGCTGCTTTAAGCATGCGGATTTTTCAATTTTTGCTTCCTCATAGAGGAAGCTTTGTGAGATATCTCAAATTTTCTAAAAGTTACAGGGCCATCGTGACTGGGCACGGGCTTGAAATACTCGCCCGTTAACGACACCGCCGATCGACCGGTCGCGATCGTTCGCCACGATCTCTAGGATCGACTGCCACGACCGCCACGGCTACTAAATATCGGGAGCAATAGGATACACGATACTGGCCCTTGACATTCCTTTGTAACCGAGCTAGGAATCCTTGCTAGCCATTACTAGACGCAAATAACAACGCGAAACATTTATGGATATCCTTGCATAAATGCGTTTTGCAACATTTTTTATTCCCTCGTCTCTCTTCCAGTATTTGTATTTACTATAATTCCGAACACACGATCTGTCTATCCTTTAAGCCGCGTCATTTTATCGGATTGTTGTTACACGAGGTCTGAATTAAATGGGCCACTTGACATATCGCAGCGTGTATATAGACCTTATAAAAGGCGCGTTTATTCACGGCGCATTGATGGCTCTGTAACGGTATCGACAGCTATACAGTTCTCTTATCCGAGAGAATCCTCTCTTCTGAACGTAATTTAAGATTGAACAGGAAAATCGGAAGTACGAACGTCGGGAATAAGCGGGATTCCGGTTAAATGCCCAGCGTTGTGTACGATCTGTCCGATTTTATATAGCCCACTTACGGTCATAAAATAATCCTCCGGGCGCGACGATCGATTCCGGAGCGCTTATGCGAGTTTTATCCGTCGATTTATCCTCGATCCCGAGAAGCAGATGCAAAGTGGAACGCGCGCGAAGCGCGATGTCTCGAGCACGGCTATCACGCTCCGCCCTGGACAAACTGGATATCCAGTTTCCAGCATTTCTCGCTTCTCGGTTCTTTCGAAACTTTAATCCCGTCTTCCTCTGTCTCTCTTTATATAATTTATATATATTTTTTATATATATTATATTTTATATATGTTATATATTATATTTATATATTTTATATTTTTTATATATTATATTTTATATATTTTTCTTTATAGAATTTAAGGAAAATGGAAATAAAAGGGC
>NW_021848721.1:762835-780879 GCF_003651465.1 Formica exsecta
TATTTTTCTTTATATATATTTTTCTCTTCCATAAATAATTTAAATAACTATAATTCCTAAACAATATTAACACGTTTTATATTTATGTCTATAAAAATAATAATTTTATTATAAATGCTTTATTAAATATTTTACGCGCCGGAGCTTCGAAATTTTAAGTCTATAATATTTTGTATTACGTAATATGATATATATAAAATGGATTATTACCAGGAAATTAGCGCGAGCGAATAGCTTCGAATAATAATAAATGCGAGAAATATTAAATTATGTAAATTATATAATAAAACTGCATAAAAGATAACACACTTCCGATTTAATAACTTAAATATGTTATAGGGAAGGTTTTTCTGAGTAATTTCCCGCAAGAAATAAGTGGGGGACGGCATTGGTTTAGGAGATAATAAATTGAAGTTTTAATGCTTTTTCTCAAATATTATAAAGTAATATTAGGAAAAGTGAAGTTTGTGTACGTTGTATTTGTTGTAGAGCAAACGAAAAAGTGTTTATTTACATTTACGGAATAGGTACACAGTCATGGATATTTAGTCAATAACGTGTTTCACCTATTTCTCGCAGTTCGTTAACAGCTTTCAACATGCGACTACGTGAATCTCCGAGTCATGTCTTTAATCGCATATACTTTACAACGCGAAGCGAGATCCACTTCACAATTGTTGTGTGGATGGAAAAGTGTCTGCGTGGACGCAGTGAGTTTCGCCCCCCTACGGGGGGTTCCACTTCCAGAAGATATAACCTAATCCAAACCTATTTCTGATTTAAAACTAAGATTTACTATTAACTTATTCCTACCTTCAACAAGACTTAGAAATTCGTATAGTCGCATATTGAAAGTTTTTAACAAACTGCGAGAAATAGAAACACATTATTGGAAAACTCGAAAAAAAAATTTGTCACGAAAACAAAGCTTCCTCTATGAGGAAGCAAAATCTATAGAAATAGCACAATGTACACGTATTTTTAATTTTACACAATATATATGTTCCGTATTATTAGTGACAGGACTTATCTGTTAAAAAAATATAAGACATTTTACACAGAAAAAAATATTGATTTTATTCTATAATAAAAGTGACAGTGATTACAGACTGTTAATAATCTTTTGTCTAATTGTAAGTTAATTTTATTATTAAAAATATGTTGATTTTACACAAAATTTATTTAAACTGCGAGAAATAGAAACACATTATTGACAAAGTATCCATGAGTGTATATCTATCCTGTAAATGTAAACAAACACTTTTTCCACGTCTGCTCTACACAAATACAACATAACTTTATTTTTCCTTATTTTAAAATAGAAAAAGCATTAAAACTATAAAACTTTAATTTGTTATATCTCCTAAACTAATGCCGTCCCCCACAATTTGGAATTATTCAGACGAACTTCCCCTACAACGTATTTAAGTGGTAATAAAATCGGAGATGTGTTACCTTTTATGCAGTTTTACCAATAATATAAGTTATATATTTTAAAAATATGTTGATTTTACACAAAATTTATTTCAAATTATTGCAGTTATATATGAAGTTTGCATCCATTTTGAAATATTAACATAGTATTAGCGTCACAATTTAATATATCTATATTATGTTAAATTAATACAAAAATTTGTGTGGACCATCTGAGACATGCAATATATGTTATATTTAACACAAATTTTTCAACTGTGTATATCTCTTTTTTTTTATTCTTCTTCGCTTAAGTATTTCTTCCGAGGCACGACGTCTCGAAGAAATAAACGGAGGTCCGCGGGAATGCGCGAGTATTATGTGTCCCGTGGAAATGGGATATCCCTCGACCTGACTCTCTCGGCGAACAATCGATACCAGTGGCAGAGGAGTCGATACTCGAGCGTAAAACGCACACGCACGTTTGATGTATACATGTATTTAGATATGCGACCTTGTCGTCGTAATGAGTGTCAAATCGATTCCCACGGCTGCGTAAAATCCCGGCCTCTTATCTCGACGGAATTGCCTGGTCACATCTCACGATGAAAGTGGAAACTTCTCTGAAACATACGAGAAGTATCGCGCGACTCGATTTCGCGCGGTATGACCGGCTGATAAAGTTTATATCTCGCGAGAGGGAAGGGGAAGGAAAGAGAGAGACGAACGGTTATTTTACGGTTAATCGTAAAGTCGCGTATATACTTCGTCTCTTTAACAACTCGCGTTATTTCCGCTCAGGCAATTGATGGTATAACGAGAAGCGGTTCGATGCAAGGCGTTACAGATTTACTCTTCCCCCTCGAGATTGAGAAAATAAAACGTATCAGACATATATACACGTCCTCGAAGAAAATTTAATTGAGCCGGATAAAACGCCCCAGATCAGACGATTAGACGGCAGTATATAAAATTTAGTTTCAACTAATTGCAAGACGCGATCAAATTGTCATGAATTAAAGAACTAAAATTGCGAGTTTAATAAAGATGCATTATTTTAAGCCAACGATTACAGACAAAAGTCAGTATCGGAGCACGAAGGAGGATAAAGAAATTTTAAGACCGACCATAACGATGTTACCTTACGAATAAGACTATAAATTCGTCTCTATAAATCACGTGCAGGGGTAACGACGAAGTAAAGGGGTTACCCCGTACATTTTCCCTTTCAACGAGCGTGCATAACTATCGGTGCATCTTGACGCATCGTTATTGGCGACAGATACGCTCGCGCGTCCTCGAAAAACAAAGTTGCGATCAATAATTTTAAGCGTCCATACTCTTACTAGCTCAATCTGTCATTACAAAATAATTTCTACATGAATATTTTTGATATTTCATTGTATATAATATTTTTAAATATTTTAACACGCAATCAAGAGAATTTAAATACTTTTTAAAAATGCAAAATTTTCTTTTAATTAATGTTGAACGTCATTTATTTTTTTTTTCTCCTCTTGTTTGGATTGCAAGATAAAATTTAAAAAAACAAGATTGTGATCCATTATTTTTATTTTTGATATTTGATTGTATCTAATTTTGGAATTATTCAGACGAACTTCCCCTACAACGTATTTAAGTGGTAATAAAATCGGAGATGTGTTACCTTTTATGCAGTTTTACCAATAATATAAGTTATATATTTCGTGGTTGCCGATTTTTCATTAAGTATAGTGATAATGCAGGAAGAGTCGAGTCTCATTAAACTATATTGCGACACGTTAAATAAAGTTTAAGTATGATCTTAATTAATTTAATGTAATAATAAAGTGCGTGCCGCGAATGTTCGGGAATATCGTGCAAAGTATCGCGCAATCTTACGTTGTATTCTATTAATTAGTGCGCGCGTGTGAGTCGATTAATTGTGTTAATTCGCGAGTGAAAACAGTGTGAGTGCCATAAAGAAGCAGCCAAAAGAGATGAATAAGAGAAGGCCTGGAAAGGCATCGGATGACGGCGGAGCAACGACAAGGTAATTCATTAATAATTTATTTAACTTATTATTAATAATTATTTTTGAAAAACTAATTGCTTGTTAATCCCTGGGATAATAAACATAAAAAATTTAATGTTGTTTTTTGACAATGTTTAAAATTTACAATTGTTTAAGTTATTTACATAAGAAGTATATTTTTTTATTTATTATATTTTATAAAGAAAGCTAATACCTAAAATTTTTTTTGGCAAACACGTAATTTTTTTTTATTAGATCTCTGTTTAAAAGACAAATTAAAAGAGTTTAATTATGCAATAATTGTTTTTCAAAATATTAATTATTTTGCATACTACTTCATTAATTTGAATATTTTGCAAATCAATCAAAAAATCATTATGTACTACAACTCTGCTGTTTCTCATCACATTGCTAAGATAAACTATTTTTTACTTTATAATTTTCCAAGATAATGAAAATTTATATATGTATATTGGTAGGTAAACTTATGAGCGCGAACGACATAAATGTGCTAACGACCGCTCGTATCTCTTGGATTGCTAAAACGATGAGGGGAAATTTCTGCAAGGTTGGAGGGGGGCAGAAAGGGAACGCGAGGTCGAGAGAGCTCTGGTTTCGCCAGCCCAGAGCTACCTCGAGTGAGTGTCCAAAGAAACGGTCAAGAACCTAATATGCCTAATACTAACATAAGTATTAGACTAGTTCTCTCTGTCCCAAGTTAAAGTTACGTCGGGCCTGTAATTATAATCGTACTCGGCCGTGAGGATTTTGAAATCTCGTCGAGCCCTTGCGACATGCGGGTACATTTTTTCAGGAGCGCATACAAGTGAAGGAAAGAATTCTTTATCACGATCAGATGAAATAGTCGGCTATGTAAGATAAGTGGTGTTGTTTCGCCTTTTAGTTATCGCGATAATAAAAACGATAGCAAAAATGCGGACGTGTTACGGTATTTATTGATAGAATTGCACAAGATTCAAGACAAGATAATATTAGTAAAAATATACGCTCTCGCGCACGCGTGTATGTATATTTAAAAAAATAACAAATATATATATATGTATATTATTTATTTTATTTATTATATTGATTGCTTCTAAATTTATTAATATAAATGTTTTTATTTATTAAATAAAATTTTTTAAGTCTGTATATATAATATAGTGATCTTCTCTCGTCTAATTTACACACAAATATATATACATATTTTAGCTGTTTTTAAAAACCATTAATCTTGACAATCTTAGTCTTTGTATTGTCTTGATAATTAAATAAAAATCTTATCTTGATCTTGTCTCGATTTTCGAAATAAGACAAGACAATATCAAGACTAGTCTTGATATCTCGTGCAACCCTATTTATTTAATCCATCTCAACTCCTCTTGTTTGGATTGCAAGATAAAAATTAAAAAAACAAGATTGTGATCCATTATTTTTATTTTTGATATTTAATTGTATCTAATTTTTAAATATTTTAACACACAATCAAGAGAATTTAAATATTTAAAAAAAAACGGAGCTTTTCTTTTAATTAATGTTGAACGTCATTTATTTTTTTTCCTTCCGTTTAAATTGCAAGATAAAATAAAAAAATAAGGTTGCGATTGATAATTTTAAGCATACTCTTACTAGCTCAATCTATCATCACAAAATAATTTCGACAACAATATTTTTGATATTTGATTGTATCTAATATTTTTAAATATTTTAACACGCAATCAAGAGAATTTAATATTTAATCCATCTCAATCGGTTAGCTAGTTAACGACGTCTAATTAACGGCGTATAATTAAATCGATTCCGAGGTCCTGTTCTACCTGTTCAAGATGCGTGAGAATTTTTCGGCGACGCCCTTTTTGCCGGACGGTTTTGTTGAAACTCGCGGAAATCACGACGGTAATTGGGAAAAAAGGCGACAGTAGCCGGTTTCTCACGATTTGTTCGAGAATTATGCGACAGCGGGCAGAAAGTTCCGCGTATTCTTGGATTATTAATCGTTTCTGGATTAAGAACAGATACTGCGAGTACCGGTTCCGAAGAAAAGAGACCGCGAAAAGGAACTTGCGGCGACGTCGACCGATTTTTCTTCCATCCCGCTATAACGGCTCATGATTTTTTCCGCACGTTCGCTTCGTTTTATTAATAGAACGATCGCATTAACATAGATACATCTTCCGTGGATTCCAATTTTTAAAATTCATTATTCAATAATTCATCTAAATCTGTCCAATTGATTGGCGATTTACCTGTTTATATAATACGAGATGTAAGGTAATTGCGGCTAATGATATTCTACCAGATGTTAACCTTCTCTTCGACGAAGGGAAAGGTTGCGTTTCCGCACGGTTTATCGCGATTTCGGTTAACAATATACGTGCGTGCTGTGAAAAGTTGTGAGCATTAGCGATCGGTTTTGACGAAGCTTTCACCCGCGGCCACGAAAGCGAACAAAGGAGAAACAATACAATGGGACGATTAAAGATACTTTCGACACACTCGTTCCAACATCGAGTTGCTTTTTTCACAGTGCATATTAGAGTATCCAAGGATATCTTAAAAATTTTTTGAATATATATAATCACAATATTTTACGAGAGAAAGACAGAGAGAGAAAGAGAGAGACATAATATATATAAATAAAAATTTTTTAAAAGAAATCGAAATAATATTAATAATAGATCTCTCTCGCGGAAGACGATGTCATAATAAAAGTGTAGTAATCAAATGCATGGGTAGAATAATATTTCTCGTCGGCATAGTGTTTGTCCGCGAGTAAAAGACGATGGTCTTTCGGAATGGTAAATGTGACGGGACTTGTTGAGGAAGAAAAAGGCGGTGGTATCTTAAAATGTCTTCGTTCGGAGACGATGTGACGAGCACGTCGTGCCTTCTTCCTGTCGCCGGTCGACAAGTTAAATATAGATGGCCGGCTCGTTTCCGCGGCCGTACAACAATTTCTTCGTGAATGGAGGTTCCGTGCGTTTCAACGGAACGTTCGTATACGGCTAAAACTCCATTCATTTTTCCGTGAAAGGATTTGTCGCGCGCTTGTACCGAGAAATATCCTTCCTATCTATTTACGAACACAGGTATATCCCAAGGTATACGTGGTTAATCCATTTTGAAGAAGCTGGTGCTCGCAATTTTGGGATATGCAAATTTAGTTTTACATTAGTGTTATACCATAACCGCGATAAACAGTTTAATAATATTTTTATTTTATATATTTTTTTAATTATCGATGATTAAAAAGTCAAATTCCAAATTCTTTTTTAACATCAAATGTCGCAATAAAATCAAGTTTTTCGTCAAAATTATACTAAAATAAAAAAAAGTTGATGTTAAAATAAAATAA
The DNA here is from genome assembly GCF_003651465.1 of Formica exsecta. Lineage (NCBI taxonomy): Eukaryota > Metazoa > Arthropoda > Insecta > Hymenoptera > Formicidae > Formica > Formica exsecta. The sequence continues at coordinate 769,618 of NW_021848721.1, forward strand.
AAAAATTTCTCGGAAATTATTCTGACGTTTTTTTTGGAAAAATTCATATAAATTTAACTTTTTAATCATCAATAATTGATAACGTTTATTTGATTCTTAAGACCTATATGACGTTATCGATGATATTCCTTCCTTTATAAAAATAGATATGCCTACAAAATTAAAGCCGATAGTAAAAGGCCTGGTTCTAACATTATTTCTTATGGCGGGAACGGCAAATTTTTGTGGCGTGCGTCGATTGAAATGCTCGGTGTCGCACACCTCGGTTCCAGTACACACACGACGAGAAATTCTCAAACGGCCGCAAAGCGCGAGCGCGCTGTCGCCGCCCAGGAATGTGTATGGAAACGTTACGTTACCACCTCCGTCCTTTATTGTCCTACATGGTGACTGGCGGCGCGGGGTCCGCTTTTAGATATATGGACTGTCGGGCCTTTACCTACGCGACATACGCGATCCGCTCGCGTGTGCGCCCCGCGGATCCGCGCGAGCGTGGAAAGATAGATGAGCGCGCGCGTATACGTGTATGACGCGTGACACGTGTTAATCGTGCCCGCTCGAGAGGTCCACCAGCCCTTTCCTCTGCACCTTTCCCTTCCCCCTTGCACCCCGCGATGCGAGAGCACCATCGTATCCAACGACAATACGACAACACCACAAATCACACGCCGAGCGAACAATAAAATACCAGTAGCTCATACCCACCACGTGTCTCCTTGTCAGATACGTGTCACTATCTCCCTCTCTCTCTCTCTCTCTCGCTCTCGCCGAGCGATCTCGTCTCCTCTTCTCTTCCCCTTCCCTTTCCATCTCTCTCCAGAAATTCCTTCCCGTTTTTAAATTCCCGGAATCAAGCGGTAGTCCATTCACGATTCGCGCGAGAAAGAGAAAGGAAGAGAGAGAGAGAGAGAGAGAGGAGAGAAAAGGAGAGAGATGGACAGAGGAAAAAGGAAGAAGAATCGGAGGAGGGAGTCGACGCGAGTGCGTAGGGCATTTAATTGAGAAGTTTGACGAAACAATAGGCGGCCGATATATGAAGAAGAGAAAGAGAGAGAGAGAGAGAGAGAGAGAGAAAGAGAGGGAGATGTACGTGATATATACCGTGTGCGCGGCGTGTCTCGAGAAAGCGCGTGCTAGATACTAAACGAATACATCCCCGAAGATATTTAATTTCCAACAAGCCGGATAAGAAAGGATTATGAAAGCAAAAAATCATAATAACTCGTCACAATCAACGTCAATAAATAAAACTTGCTAGTAATAATAAAATTTATTACTCTTTGTAAAATTAATTTTTAACTGATATAAACTTATAATTAATTTGAATTCTAAGACGGTGGAAAATCCGTAGAAACTCTAAGAAAAATAAGCTTTTTCATTGCGCTGTTTATATTTTCGGCCATATTTGTACGCCGAACTCGAAAGTATAATCTCTCGAGGCACTTGTATATTTCCGTTTCCATTGCATCCACTTGGCGTACAGAGAGCCGCAGGCTAAAAAGATATCAAAAGATATTTCTACTACAAGCGCGTCCTCGTAAAAACAGATTCATTTAAAAGTCTCGCCGTCGCAAGAAAAGAGACAGTTCGAGTATAACAGTTGAGAATAACGTCAACGAAGCCACTTATTAATGAATTTAACCTCGTAGGTACATGTGTGCGCGTTCAGTCCCGTGTTCGTGTATTTAACGACGAGTCTGTGTGTATGTGTCGATCCCACACACACACACATATATATGTGCATATATAATACCATGTCGCGTAACGCGCATGTTTATTGACGAGGAGACGCGCGCGCATGTGAACGTGGCGATTGTATATGCCATATACGCCAGTGAGATGTCAATGACCTTTTATTGGTCGGCACTGCCTCTATGCACTCCTTATCATTTTAATCCCTCGTAATTTCCTTTACGTTTATGCGCCATTCGTTATGTATTGGTAACCGGAGATGCGAACGGAGCTGTGGGATGAATCGAGCGCGTCAAGCTTCAAACGCGTATATTTTAACTCTTTTAATACTGAATTTAACGCCGTATTTTAACTTTTTTACCACCGAATCTTTATATTTACTGGACTAAAGAAAATCTTTCAATCTCGTTTTCACCAATTGTTACGACAGATATCTTCTCAATACAATTTTTAAGCCTTGAATTATCGCGGAGCTTGTCACCGAAAGGGAAGCTAACGACAAATCATTTCGATCGGGAGAGATTTTTTCGTCGACTTTTTTTTAATCGATCCGAAAACGAAAAAAAAAAAAGATCTAAGAACGCTTCGATCGTAATTGAGTAAGAAACGTTCGACACTTTTTTGCTATATATATATATGTATATATGTATATATACATGCATCGGCTTAGTCGCGGGTCTTGTGCACGCACACAGCGTGTGGTTGCTTGAAATCGAAAACGCGCGGCCGCATCGGGAATAAAGGTATTGTCTCTGACGCGAGAGAGAACAAACGCTCATAATTTATAGTAAAATTTTATACGGCTGATAATTAATGTAAAATATTAGCATCTCGCAAATACCAATCATTTCTCAAGGTACTCGAGCTAGACGCTCACGTGATAGATAACGGCATTTGGTAAATCGATGCCCGTATTGCTTTTCTTTTCTTTTCATTCGCCGAGTTGTAGAATTTACAAGTCGAAGAATGAATCAGTATGATTTCAGTGTCGCCGCTTGCGAAATGCGTCGATAGCGATTTGATACCCAGTGACTAGTTCAAACATGAATAGTTGATTGTTTTTCTTTTTTGCTGTACGACTGAAAATGGGTACACAATGGCACCTGTTCCCGAAGAAACGAGGAAATTCCTTGGGGGTTCGCCTGTGAAATTGAGCGGTTAACGCTTGACCTATCGACCGTCCCGATCCCGAAACCGGCGACCGAAACGTTGACCCGGATAGAACCCCCCTTTCCCCCTCCCCCCCCTCTCCTATCGGACCCCCTCGTGGATGCTGTAACCTCCGGAAAATCGTCCGACAATGGACAGAAGTGTCGACAATATTTTGACAGGTTCGTCCGACCATTTTTCTCGGCCCATCGACCATCGAAGGTCTGTGCGTTCCGAAGAAAAAAGTTCGACGGGACAAAAAAGTCTCTAAACCGGTCAATTAATGGTCGGGAGAAAAAAATGTAAATCGAGAGAGCTCATCGCGCGTGTGAAAATTTTATTTCACAGCGGACGGGCAAAGATAATAAAGAGGAGGGTGAGTGGATATATCTTACCTTCGGAGATTTATAAAGCGACGACGGCGTGCGAAAATGACTCCTTTTTCATTTCCGCGAGATCGTTTAAATTTTTTCGAGGACTTTCAGTATTTACGTGTTTTTAACGCGACTATTTCGTTCGCGAAAGTTGGCTTTTTTATATGACACGAATAAAGATACGCAGCGGGAAGGAGAACGGGACATCGATCGACGACTATGCCGTTTCTTCGAGTTCTCCGATTACTCGGCTCCCAGAGTCTTGCAGATGCTCGCATGTAGAGACATATATAGAAATACACACACAATCATACGAAAATGATAGAGAGAGAGAGAAAGAGAAAGATGCGCAATTTATCGATACTTAGGAAGCCTTATGATTCAACGAAACTTGGTATGTGCTCCTGAGATCAACGTAAATTGAATTAAAACAAAAAACATTAATTAATTAATAATTGGCGCTATTGGATAAATGTGACATATTAAAAGGAATAGAAAAAATATTTTAAAATATGACAAACAAATAAAAAAATATATAACATGTCTTATATTTACCACATTTAATTTAATTAATTTAAAAATGTAATTCTTTTAAAAATTTAAAATTTAAAAAAAAATTAGAAATTAAAAATATTAAAGATAATATTTTTTTTGTTATAAAACCTATTAAAAATATTTTTCTTTTTTGCTGTACGACTTAACCGAAGTGTCGCCGACTCGTGCCGCGTAAATAAGCCACGGCGAGGGCCGGCCCGATCGAAACGATAGAAAATCAAAGCACGTCTCGTATGACACACATGTTGCAACCGATGGAATGCAGGTATCATACTTTACCGGCGTCGACATTTCTTTTGTGAAAATCCTCAGAGAAACGCCGACTGTCATCGACGAACTATGCACGTACGGCCGACGTGTGTGTCTATTTGCGTGTATTAATATGACTAAAAAAAAAAAAAAAGAAAATTCGGAGAGACATCCTCTCTTGACAATAATACAAAGAATAAAACATTGATTTCATCGTTTCGGATTTAAAAAAAAAAAAAAAAAAAAATTTGTTCGATTAAGACGATGGATTTTGGAATCGGTATTGCATTTAAATTCGAAGCGTATAAAAATATGCCTGAGAAAGTTTCTACTTTCGCGAGATCCGTAATGAAACTGGCCAGGTATGCGCATAGTTTTGCGGTCCCCAATGATTGACGGTTTGGAGAAATCGCAGAAATCGGAGAGACACGCTATTCTCGTTATCGGCCACTAGTTGACACTTGGCGACGCATTGATCATCGCCTCCTTCGTATCCTTCCACATCCTTCTTACGCAACTTACGCATACTCACAATGCAGAAACGAAGGAAGGAAGAACGGGAAAGGAAAGCTGTTCGATGGCTTTATCGTTCCGTCATTTTGATGACTGATCTGCCGCGTGATATCGTAATCACGATGCAACAATAATACAGATTGGGATAACGTTTTTTTCAAAGCACCGCTCGCGAAGCCAGGCTTTCGATCGAGCCTATGATAAAGCAATGATAGAGCACGGACGTACGTATGGCCGCCCACGCGATTCTGCTCTCGACGTGATATCTCGCGTCAGTTGCCAAGTTGGCTACCGAGTTGGCTCGAGAAACGCAATTCGCGAGTCCGATCCCCATCAACGATGTTAAGCCTAGTTGACTATCTTATTAATCGACACTCGTTCCCGAATCTTCAATTATTTTATTACGATATTCATCGCATCGTTTGTCAAACGCGCAAGCCTGTTATGAAAGTACATACATAGAACACACGATATCACGCGATAGAAAACTATTAAATATTATTAAAGGCTAAAACTCGCATAACCTGATGTGGACAAATAGTTTCACTCTCTTTATATATCTACCCATTGGAGAAAGTTTGCAACGCTTTGCCGTAGCACGAATAACTGACTATATATTTTGAGAATATGATAAAAATTATGAATATATATAAGAGATCATATAAATCGAAATCACCCAGTCGTAAAATTTAAGCCTTTCTCTCCATTTAATATGAAAATAGAATAAATATTTTTGTATGTCCTTTCAAATTTAGTTCTTTTACCATAATATACATATTCCAATCTTAAAACGGTTGACTTAATAAATTAATATTTCTTCGGAATGCGCGCGTATTATTTTTTCGACGTTTAATACGCGTCTATAAATAACTATGTAGTGTTTAGCGCAGCGAACAAGTTCTGAGATTTCGCTAGAACAAGATCTCGAACGTGTGCCCCCGTTTCATTAGCGTCTCAACTAAAGGGCAACCTACGCGGGCGATTCGCTCCGGCGAAACCGCGGAAATAGGAAGAAAGAGTTCCGCATGATTAACTGTCAATCGCATATATTGCTTCTATTTATTCACGCTGCAACATTCTATCATTAATATACTTGTAATTATATATACATAATATTTCTTCAATTTTTTTTAGTGATATAATTATAAATCAGCTGCGTAAGGAGACTAATTATACCGGTTTCCAGTTTCAATAAGAAAATATTGTATGCGAAAATATTGTATGCGATATGACAACACATTATAAAAAGTCGGTCCTTCTATCGAATGAACGGTGAATTGGTCGCGTGTACGCGCACGAGCGCGAGTAAAAGCGTGTGTACACGCTTTGTGATCTCGTATGCAAGTGGCGTTCTAGGTTAGCGCGTGTCCCTTTCCCTCCCCGCCTCCGCTTTCCCCGTCCATTAAGCGTTAACACCTTCCCTCTACGAAGGTTTTCAAGAAGTACATCTTTATTTTAAAAGATGAATTTGATTGTATGCCATTTTTTATATAATTAAATATTTATCCCCCATTTATATTCCATTGACGCCGCAATATATACATATAATACACAGTAAAAAATTTTCTAAAAATTTAGACATATATTTTTCTGAATTTTCAGATCTGGGTTTCTAAAAGAAATTTCAGACAATCTGTCTTAAGGATGTATATGTCATAAGTCAAAACATTGACAAAGCATGAAAATTTTGTAGACTGTTCTACTATTTCTTCTGAATATTAAAACCTATTAAAAATAAAGTAAAAATAAATTTATTACAATCAAATTATAAGATAGATTTTTTTTTATATTTTACAATGCAACGCTAAACAACGCGACAAGGAAAGTGATAGACATGATATTTAGATAATTTGTTAATCGAACGGAATAAAAAAAAGTCCATCGACTTTTGCGTGAATTAACAAACGGCCGCGACTTTTGTGCAAGGAACGCCGGCCGAAAATCGACGAAAAATTCGCAAAGTCGGGGCGTCTGGCTGTAGACCATAAAGTGTCGAGCGTAAATCATTCAGTTTTATGGTGGTGCACGTTTGCCAACCTTTAGCTGATGAATTCCTTATTCGTTCGCGCCCGTGCAAAAGGCGAAACACGCATAAGGCTAAATTTGAAAAGGACTCCCATCTCGTTGTTCGCGGAAAAGAACGGCGATGTTTAAATGCCTCTGTCTAGATTGAAATCAGAAACAATCCTTCTCATTTTCGCTTTTTATATAACCAGTTCTTACTCTGGACACCAACACACATACTATTTTATAACTTCTCGAGCTTAAAACAAGAGGCTAATTTTCTTCAAGTTACGTACATTTGATTTGTTAATTTTCGCAATTACTAATTTTACTCTTTGACGTATCTTCAATTTCGATAACGTGAAAAACGCGAGAAACCTTCTTCATAATGGAATGAAAGCCGTTATCATTCCCGAATAGCCGAGACGTAGCAAAAGAAGTCGCAAGGAAGTTTTTTACACATCCCTTAGAGAAACGAGGGTGCGAAGGTGTCGACGGCAGGCTCCGCCGTTTTCTGGTTCCGCCCCAACGACGTTCCGATTATACAGATATTCAAATGAAGGCCGCCCCCTCTGGCTCTGGCCGCAACAGTTACGTATCATCGAATTATTCTAATTTCCTGTCGCAAAACAGTCGGCGGAAGTTGCCGCGGAGTTTGCCACCTCGCAGAAAAAGGAATCGCCGGGTTACGCCCACCTCGCGGCGATTTGCGACCAAGTCTGACAACCCCCCCCGATGCCACCCTTCACGATCCACCCTCTTCAGTACAGAAGCGGCTCTCCGTTTTCCCGAGTTCCAGAGGGGCGGTCGCGAAAAGCCAACGCGCAAGTTCCAAGCCCGCTTTTCCCATTCGCGGAATTCCACCCTTCGCGACGCGATCGAGGGGTTGGTACTGCGTACGGGCATGCGCGACGATTTCGCGAAGTAAATCCACTTCCAATGGATAAGAATAGAACGGATGTAAATTCCCCCCACCTAAGCACAATTCTCGATTTGGAAATTATTTAACAAGGAAAAAACATTGCCAACAAAATAAAAATTTTTATTATATTAAATAAACTAATAAATATTTGTACCAAACTTGATTTAAATCCACTTACTCGTTTAAAAGTTATTTACAAAAATTATAGAAAAATATTATCTCTCTCTCTCTCTTTCTCTCGTTCTGCAAATTATTTGTTTTTTTTTTATTTCTTGCAGTTGATTTCAAGGGATATTCACAATCAAAAGTTTTTGTCATTAAGAAAAATATTATTTTGTGATACTTTATTTCTTTTTATAATCCGGATTTATTTATTTGATTTTTTAAACAGTATAAAGAGAGTGAGAAATATGTTGGTCTTTTTTTAATTTTGACAGTTTTTTGCTACTATTGTACAGCCAAAACATCCTTAATCATCAGAGTCGTTTTTCTGAAAGTTCAGAAGAATTTGTCTGAAACCTAAAGAGAGTCTCAAAATTCAGACAGCATTCTGTTTAAAAATTCAGACAGTGTGTGTGTAAAAAAGCAGACTGCCTGAAGTTTCGGTCAATTTTTTTACAGTGTATGCATTACAACTCTTCGAATGCAAAGGGTTAAAATTAAATTAGATACTTATTTTCTACAAAGTAACATTAGGATTCGTCTTAAAAGAATTAAAATACTTGAAATATCATCAAAGTCTGACATTAAATTGGATACTTTTTTTCTACAAAATAAGATTAGGATTCGTCTTAAAAGAATTAAAATACTTGAAATATCATCAAAGTCTAACAGATATTTTTAGGATATTCGAGAAGCCAGCCGACATTAAGGCGAGTGTACGGAAAAACTGGTAGCTTCTCGACGCGAATACTTTACAACTCTATCTGTTTACTCGTTTCAGAGCACGGCACGTTTTTATCGCGCGCGAAGAAAGAAATCGTCGCGATTGACTGAAGCTACTGGATGTCGATGCTCGGACGGACAGACGAATCAAATTTATTCGACACGACGAACGGTCTCGACGTCCCGACAATCATCTTCTCTCTAATTGATTAGTTATATCACACGAGTGTCGCAAATAATTTAAGAAGACCATATTGAATTTGCGCATTATTATAAAAAATGAAAAAAAAAAAAGTATTGATAGAATTAAATAATACACGACAATTTTTTAATCTTGAATAATCAAATCCTGAAATAAGAAATATTGCGGGGGGAAACCAGTGTCGTTGTACATGTAAATACACTACGATAGGGTAGTCTAATACATTTGTCTTCCGGATGGTGACGGCTTGTTGATCAACGCGCGACGCTAACGTATGCCGAAAAAAATGAGCATCCGAGGCACGAAAGGTGGGGGGATAACTTTGTTATCCGAATCCTAGGACCACCCTATTCGCAGACGCGCGTCGAAAAGTGCGTCGACATGCAAATTCCTGACGGTAGCCAACAATGAGCTCCCTCCGCGGCGAGCATGGCGTGGGGGGTTTTTTCAGAGAAAACGGGGGGGGGGGTTCGCCCGCGCGGGGAGCGAGAAGGGCGGCAAACACCCTTTTCAAGACACACACACACAAAAAAAAATTCTCTCGATATTACGATTTTCTGTCATGATTATTATACATACATTTGTATCTCGTAAAAGTTAAAAAGAGATATCGCACAATTACATATTCGCGATTTGAGAAATAACTGCCTTTGAAGGTATTAATAGTGATGGCGAGAAAGTGAATACGATATTTCATTGCAATTTATAACAGCGAATATTTATTGCTTATTGACCTCCCACGATTACGAGGGTTAAACTTTGACGATCAAGCTGTGACCGATAGCTTCTACCATCAATTTTGCCGATACCGGGCCATATAGGCAGCGTCGATCTATCGACGCGATGTAACTCGCGTATGACGTCACGTACGCGACCGGATGCCGCGGACGTGTCACGCGCCCCGCGTGTACGCGACTACACGGAATAATAAAAAAAAGGCAGGGAGTGAGGGAGGAGAGATAGAAAGAGAGAGAAAAGGATAGAACGAGGGAAGAGAATGACTTCGATTCCACGATTCGAGGAGCTAAACTCTGCGAGAAACCGACTGGCCGATCGTCGATGGCACGTACGCGTACACGTGTCCACACGTATTATACACGGATAGGTTTCCTCGGGAATCTCCGATCGTCATAGAAGCCGTTAGCTTCCTCCCGAGTGCCTAATGAACGGACAAGCCGCAAAAGTGGAGATATATATCCCCGAAGTGGCGAGCTCGCGATAATTATCCATTCTAATGATGATGAATGTCTTTATCCTTTGGGTCCGGGCATTTGCGATTAGACGAGTTAACGACTCGCAACCGGGTCCGAAATGCCAAAGTTCGTTGATAAAGTGTTGGATCGTTAAACCGGGTTGCGATTACGTGCCTAACGTGTCGCGTAAATGGAAAGCGGAAATTTTATCGGGAGACTTTTAGCCTTTCCATCCGCGGCTTATACATTCGGGGCGATCGCGCGCTCTCCGACAACCTGTTGCTCTTCGGCTCATATCTCGTAATTTACTATAACGCTACGGTGCTTTGTAAACGCCACGATGAGAGATCCCCACCGACGAGGAACGTAACAATTTAATCGAGCGATTGCGCGAAACCGACTTAATCGTCGCTCTCGCAAATACACGAAACTAATCACTGATGTCGTCGATGACAGTCTCACGTTTCTGCTCCTCGAATGATTACACATATCTAATCGATAAATACGATCTCTTATTTCTATTCGCGCGTTATCGAATGTTTCGCAAACTGCGAGTTTACGCCTGCGAGACAATGAAATTCCAACCGCGAGGAAGAGAAAGAGAGAGAGAGAGAGAGAAAAGGTGGTCAGTTGCCGCCCGAATTGCCCGAGACTCTCGGGCAAGAGCCGTAGATGTTAGCGGGAGGGGAACGTGTGTCGTTTCTCAGTTAAGTCCCTCTGCGGTTTGAAACACGATCGGCCTGAGAGTGTTCCATCATATGTGTCTATAAAACACCGTCCGCGCGGCCGACTGTGTGTGGGTGCGTGTGCGTGTGCATCTGGCCGGCCGTGGTCGCGTCGGTGTGCCCGCTCGGACGTACTTGGACTGGTTTCTTAGAAGGAATCAGGAGATAATTAATTGTCCTCGCGGAGAGCCGGCATAACGAACCGCCGGGGTCCTCCCCCTTCCCCACCGCCCCTTTCTCGGCGCTCGCAGGCTTTTGTGCATAAAACGCGTATACCTCCTAGCTCGTCCGCTACATGTCGCGATTCTTCATCAACTCGCACGACCGTAGATCGCAAAATACCGATACGACAAACTGATCAATTAATCGTTAACCATCGCGAGCTTTAATATTATAAACCTAAGACAGTATTTATATATCATTTTGAAATCAGCGAAAGGGAGGAATGTGAATAATTTATATATACATATATATTTTTTTTAGGCAGATGTTATAATAGTTTTTCAAATATTGATACGTTTTATCTATTTGAAAATAAATGTCATGATTAAAAATTAAGAGTTTTATCAATGTGATCTTTTTTAGATTTTAGTTTCTAGCCATGATTTGTATTGCAAATCGTACTAACCGGCGGCCAAGATTAATAATTCTGAAATAGTCACGGTATTAATCCGGAACACGGAACCTGATTCTATTTAGAGTGTTGGTATTTTAATAATCTAGAAAAACCTCGTATAAAGAAGCAGAATTTACGTCTTTCCTCGCGGTTATCGCGAATCAGACCTAGTCGAGATCTAGA
>NW_021848721.1:780891-788095 GCF_003651465.1 Formica exsecta
GGGGGGGGGGGTTCGCCCGCGCGGGGAGCGAGAAGGGCGGCAAACACCCTTTTCAAGACACATATACACACACATACACACACACACACGTGTACACACGATTCACATTGGTCGACTAAAAAGAGCGAAGGTGAGGCGTCCCGTTCTATCCTCCTTCCTCCTCGTCTACCCTCTCGCTCTCTCGCCCGGCGGATCATCTGCATATCTAAATAATCGGACGTAGCCATGTGTCGTGGCGCGACAAGGAGGGCGAGTCCTGCGATGGAAGAGGACGCGTATGGCGTGTGCGCGCCCGTCTCGTTCGCCGGTAGCCCCGGCGGTTCCCTGTTTTGCATTGCAAATACCGTCCGCGGTCCCCGGGGTTCCTTGAACCAGATCCGATTGGCTCAGTCAGTACCGCGAATCTAGATCTATCTCTCTTCGTTGGACCTTTAATCCAGCGGACGCGCTTCATTGATTGCCGATTGAAAACCGCCACCTAACCACCGTCGCGTATTTCTCGTACCCGTTCGCCCTTTTTTTTTTTTCCCGCGTTATCGCGCTCAGCCTCGCTTTCTATCCTTTCTATCTCGGTCGCGGAAAATCATTTCCATCCCTGCCCATTGTGGGCCGGGACATGCTCGTCCTCGACAGCTGCACCGCTTCAGGAATATATTAACGCGCGCTTGATAAATGGCAGCGCGAAAGAAAGTTGGACGGAAAGTTAACGCGCGCGCGCCTCGGGCAGATTAGGATGGATGGTTCTGTGAACGCATCGTTAGATAGCAAAAGCCGATACGTCGTTCTGCGCCTATCGACAGAGTCCGTCGGACATCTGTTTGACATTTTGTCGCGCGTGCCGCGAGGAGGGACTTGGACGACGAGGTACGCATTACAATGTTCTCGTCGGATCTCAACATCCGCCATAATGTTAATACCTTCGCTGCCAAAGGCACAAGTGGAATTAAAATCTTTGCAAAGAACGAAAAATTTAGAATACAATTCGGAGAGAGAGAAAAGGTTCAAAAATTTATTAATTAACTCGAATCGTTATGGCATCATTCCTGTCACGATTCAGAATTATTAAAAAATAACAAAGATGCTAGATATTAAAATATAGTTATACTGGTGATATTAACGACCGAAACAGGATCACCGGGTGCATTGTATGCGTTATCATAAATCTTGTCCAATTTCCATTGCTCTTTTAATCCCACGGAAGCGGACATCGATCGTCAAACGTCGCTCCAGTTCTATTCCGTTCTTCTCCAAGAGCCACCCCGTGCGCAACGAGGAGTCGTTGTAATCGGCACACGCGCCAATTGGCAGCTGCCATTTCTATAATGAATCGGCATGTCGAGATGTCCTCGTTGATTTATCGGCTGATTAGCATACCGAACAAAATCCGTGGGGTTGCGCGCATTCGTTTGCCCTCGTGCGTCATTGAATCGAGTTCAATCGCGTCACAGGAGCGTCGATTTTCTGTGTAGGATATCTCGTCAAAAATTATATCAATCACAAAATTTTTTTAGTCATAAATCTTATTAAATAATGTCGAAATTTAAATCATTGTGTATTTATAAAAAAAAACATTATTTTCATTCAAAATTTTTAAAAGATTTACTTGGACTCCCTTCAATTTACGAAAGACTTGAACGCGTAAATTTATCGCCACGATAGTACGGTAATATCACAAAACTGAAACGCAACTGGTACCTCCATCGTTGTCGGCGACGCAAGAATTCCGGCGACACCGTTATCGACTACGATTGATATCGGCTCTGGTTCGAATCCGATTCGAAGGAATCGAAATGCTGGCCTTATCGCGTACATTTCATGCTACGACCGACTGGACTTGCGTCGTCTCGAGGTGCAGGACAGAATTTTATATGGGCAACCGCCTCCTCGTATTGTACCTGCCCGAGAACAGGGCGCGCGCGAAATATCGCGCCGCAGGTAGAGATCAGGTTGACTTACGACTCGACTGCGTTATTAATAGCTCGGATTTTACTGGCGAGACGATTGTCAAGGCGATATCGGGCGCTTACGCGATCTAGTTGTGCGACCTGTCAATTGTGTCACGTGTACGTCTGTCACCGGAAATTATTTTCCAATCAAATATCAAATACGAAAGATACTCCTGTATAAGAATCATTAGCGATTATTGTACAAGCAAAAATCAACCTAATTAAATATTATAAAATAGTTAAAAGTATACACATAACGCTAAAAAATAATTTTAATAAAGAAAATATTTTACTAATTAATGAAAATTTTGAAAATATACATAACACAAAAAAAAATAATTTTAATAAATAAAATATTTTACTAATTAATGACATTTTTTTAAAATATACATAATACAAGAAAATAATTTTAATAAATAAAATATTTTACTAATTAGTAAAACTTTTAGCAATTATCAAGGAATGGAATAAATAAATAACAAGACAAAAGCATAAGAAAACATATTGCATATATAGCTTAATTACGAACTTAATTCACCAAACATTATCGCATTATTAAATTGATAGCCACATTTCCACGGCGCTCAAAGATAATTTATTCACGGAGATAACTTAACTTCCGGAAGAATGCGAGGTATTCCGTTTGCATTACGCTCCGCGAGGTGAGTGGCAAGATGCGTCTCGTCGTGCATTGTGAACGGTGCATCGGTCGCAGGTGGACAAGGCTTGACTTATCGTCGGTGCGAATAACGAACGAGCGCCGGTCTCTTCCGAACAGGTGAATCGAAAGATCGCGGAAAGTGACCTGGCCGGAGTGACCCGATGGTCACAGCTGATGCAACCACAAAAGCCATGACAGCGCGCGCTGTTCCAGGTGCTTTCGTCGGGTCGATCGCCTCGGTGGATTGTCATGTGTCGGGGCTGGGCACGAACCGTAGATTATGGCGTCGCTTTATGGCAGACCAGGACTTTCATAGATTTATGCTACGACTATTGGAGTAACTGATCGGGTATATTATTGCGTTCGCGGCTGACGAACCAATCGCGATCTCGTTTCGCAGACTCGTAAAATCTTTCCCGATTATTACGAGCAATATAAAACAATATAAATGCAAATGGCGGCGCGCGCATCACGCTAAAGACCATATCGGGTTCGTTTATCGATTTGTATTAATCCGACCGCAATTAGGCCCGCCGGTTGGCGCCCGATAACATCTAAAGTTACTTGGCGCTCGAGCGCCGGCGCGGCGATTTGCGAGTTCGTTACTATGCTCCAGATAAAACCTAATAAAGCAAATTAGATTTACGGCCGTGGAGATTGATAACCTTTTACGCCACGTACGATATTATTTCGCGGAGGATATCACGGCCGAAGTAGATACGCGATAGAATCAAGACTAAAAAGCATCAAGATGATATCGAGCCAGATAGATAATTTTCATTCCCGAGATAAACGATTAATCATTTCTAAAGTGACATCGATATATATACAGTGCCAAATTATTTTTTAGGCACGTTCGCGGAATATTAATTTATAATATATATTATTAATTATATTTATGATAAAATTGTATAAAAGGTAACACACCTCCGATTTTATCGCCAGTGGGAGGCGACATTGGTTTAGGAGATATAATAAATTAAAGTTTCACAGCTTTAATGCTTTTTCTTAGGTATTATAAAGTAATATTAGGAAAAGTAAAGTTTGTGTACGTTGTATTTGTTGTAGAGCAGACGTGGAAAAAGTGTTTGTATATATTTACGGGATAGGGGGGTATACGGTCATTGATATTTTGTCAATAGTGTTTCACCTATTTCTCGCAGTTCGTTAACAGCTTTCAACAAGCTACTACACGAAGTTGTGAGTCTTGTCTTAAAAAATATTATTTGTTGTATGCGTGCCGGGGAAGGAGCTCCGCCTCTCTCTCTCTCTCTCTGCACCTCCACCGCGAAAAAATCTAACCCAACCCAACTTTACTTTTAAAACTGAAAATAGATTTGGGTTAGGTTAGAATTTTTTCGAGGTATGGACGGAACCCCTCCCCCGCCTACGCGTAAATGTCATAAACAGTATTTTTTTTTTAATGAAAAAATAAATTAGCATACACATGCTTTAATGTCAAACTTCAGTTTGTTATATCTTCTAAACCAATGCCGTCCCCCACTTATTTCTTAAGGGGAATTACTCAAAAGAACCTCCCCTACAACATATTTAAGTGGCGATAAAGTCGAAGGTGTGTTTCCTTTTATGCACTTTTACCATATTTATAATAAACAACTCGCCTCTGAAACGTGAATCCTCCGCTCCGTAACTATCTTAGGAGAAGAAAGAAATTTAAACTAGCGCGAGATGTGGTGATGTCATCACAACACTCAGAACCTGTTATCTATTCTACTGAGTCGCCAGATGGGTACGTGACAGCGTAACAATGATATCTTGGGAAGGAAGCTGATGTTTCCATATTCATAGGAACGCCTGTTGTAGTCTATCAAAAAAATCCAGACATCCTTATAGGTGTCTCTCATCCTTACATTTCTCCGATCTCAGCATAAGTCTTTTAATAAAATAATTCTTGCAATAATTACATTTATCTTTTCTTTCTGCGCACTTTACGACGCGCAAGAGTATCCAACGTTCTCAGTTTCGATAAGTCTAAGACGATAAAAGAAGTAAATAGGAAAGAAACCGCGCAACGCAATCAAAACGCAGAAATTCGATGCGACCACCCACACCGCGGGTTATCCCAGGCCCCGGGGAGCCCGACGGAAAAGGGGAACCCGCCTGAATCGCAGAGCTCAGACTGGCCCTGAGCGAGTTTCCAGGGATCGAACGAACGCGAGAGAGGGATCTCCTCGGACGGAGGCTACGGTATCAACGCTCGAACGATATCAACACCGTCACATCATATGCACCGGCTATATCAATATTATGCTTAGTCGTTTCTTGGTAAAATGTGCCCCACCAAAAGAAACTGTTGCGTCTGCAACAGCAGAGACTGGATACCGCTGACGACCATGATGTCAAATGAGCGAATATTATTCAGGAAATCTTCAACAAAGCTCCTTCTCGAGATTGAAAGCAGCATTGTTGTTTTCGACGATTAATTTTTTATATTTAATCGAACAGTTTTATCTCATCTTACGATAAGGAAGAGGATCCCATTCATTGTAAATAAAGGTAAGCTAAATCTTCAAGATATCCGATGCGTTCTTTAATAATGTTTAAAAAAGATATATGAAACGTCAAATATTGTCAATAGAGATGGTTGCTTGTCACAAAGCAAATCTAAAAGAATAATTGAAGAGTTCATCGACTTTTACCGCGATCTTTAACATGTGCTAAAACCTAAACGAATACCGGCGACAATATCGCTTCGTCGTATTGAGTGTTGCTTAACGGCTCGAATCGCCGACGTTTCCATTGTCGACACGACCGTCGGGATTTCGTTCTAACATCGAAACGCCTCGAAGAGTCGCGCGTAGGTAGGTATACGTTGTATATATGTATCGCGAATCACAGGCGATCGCGAGCAACGATCGATCGATACGAAATGTCATTTAACTCCACGTAGGAGTTCCGGGAGCGGACGAGACTTTCGAATTTAAATTGCGATCAGTTTCGTAAATTCACCAGTCATCCAATTGTATTACCTCATCGCGCGATATTTCGATTTGATTGAATCCTTGCCTGTGGCCCCATCCCCTCCCCTCGCTCATCTCCGCTCTTAATAATAGTCCGTAACTTCGCATCCTTTACAAGCGTCGACCTTGCTTTTCGTTCTTCGATCGCAGATCTTATTTTTCGATAAAACCGCAAACATAGTTTTTAATTAACGTTACTATAGTATATGTTATAAAACAATAAGAGCTCTGATCAAACAACATTTCTATCCGTGCATTACAAGCTTGTTCAAATTATTGTTTATAATTTTTTTTCAAAGATGAATTAAAGTTGAATTTAAAAAAAATTGCCACTCTTTAACTGTTGATCGTATATAAATATCGGCTAATTTATATCTCTCTGCTCTTTATCCGCGTAAGAAATCGGAGCAGCTGAAGGGACGTGACAAGTCACGCAATTTGTCGTCGCCTACCGTCGCCATTGTGATCGATTTTCGAAAATCTACAGAAAACACAATGAAGATGAGAGGGAGAAAAAAAAAACGGGAACCGGCCCCCGAAACGAAAAAGGGATCTAGAGGCCCGCGTTTTCTCCTGATTTTCCAGGATCGAGGGAGACGAAGCGTGCACGAAGTCAACGGCAAGTGTGCCGGGTGACCCCGAAATTCGTAACGGGTGCAAACGGGCGCCGCGATTGAAAGAGTAGGAAGAATGCCCCTTTTTGCGAGTAGCGTCGAGCGGGAGGGATCCGGAAAGGACGAGATTTCCACGCTCGACCCTCGCCAAGGTAGATCATAGGGGCAAAAACTCGCTAAATACGCCCTTAATGTCGCGGCTGCATTCTACGCGGTAGTCTGCGGTTACGCAATTTCTCCTTCGTTGACTTTGCTTCTTGTATATTAGACAGAGTTGAATCCGCTTTTAGACTCAGCAGTTGTAAAGCAGCTTTGTGTATATGTGTGTGTGATTTGGAATGTGTGAAACATCAAAAATTTTGAAAATGGAAATTATTAAAAAAACCTACATTTTTTACAATCATTTTTAAACGTGAAATTAATATAAAATTACTATTTTCTCTTTAATTTCTTCTTTTATTGTACATTTATAGACAATGCGGGGAGACAGACAAGATGTATGAGTTTTTACAATTTTCGAGTCACCGAAATGGGTCTGAAGCTGGAGATACGAGCGCGAGCGAATACGCGATGATGAAGCGAACATTAACGGAGACGAAGAGCAAGCGCGCAAGAGAAAAAGAAAACATTTTTACAATTTTCGTACGTATTTTTCTACGACATTCATATTCGGCGAGAAAGAGAAGAACGAGACGAGTCAACGAAATGGGTCTGAAGCTGGAGTTACGAGCGCGAGCGAATACGCGATGATGAAGCGAACATTAACGGAGACGAAGAGCAAGCGCGCAAGAGAAAAAGAAAACAAGAAAGTGACAAGATAGATCTGCGATACGCGACCGTTCACTCGTAGGTCCGTGGGTTTCGGTGGGTCCGCAACGCGGGGCCTCTTCCTTTTAATTTTGAGAATCCAGTTAGCCTCTCGAGATACATCGGACAATCCTCGGTTCATTTGAATAAGCCGTGTAAGTACTAGTCGGGGACCGATATCGGAAAGAAGAGGGA
>NW_021848721.1:788119-790691 GCF_003651465.1 Formica exsecta
GGAAAGAGAATGACGAGACGAGAAGAGAAAAGAAGAGGAGGAGGGGGGGAGGGAACGACGGAGGATGGAAATGCGCGAGGGGGAGGATCACCCGAGGGGAGACGGAGAGAAAAAGAAAAAGAGAGAGAGATAGAGAACACGCGTATATCGCTTACCATGAAACGCGACTTCACGGACAGGTGCACCTACGTACACCAACACATCCACGGCGCAAAAGGCACGGGCATTATATACATTATGATTCGTCATTTCGGAATAACAACGAAGCGGGGCGCGGCCATGTCTGCCTGCGCCGTAGAATTCTACATTTGGGACACGTCGTGTCACATCGCGCGACGAGATGGAGACTTTACGAAGGAACGAGCGTTTTTGTAGTAACTGCAGAATAATAGCCGCGCGCTCGAAAAATGTGGAATGAAAATATACATCGAGAAAACAATATCTATATATAATAATATCCTATCGTACATCATTATTAATAATAGCGAGAGCTCGTCAACTCGTATAAAGTGCCATTTAAAAATTACAATCTATGAAACGTAATAATCTAAGGAAGGAGAAGCAATTAGCTGTCTGTCTGTTAAATCAGGAAAAACAATCAACTGTCTGTCTGGTGGGGCCAAGAAAAGCAACCAGCTGTCGTTTTCGAATAAAATCGCTTCCCTATCTAAAGATAAAGATTATATTCTTCCAATTTAGATTTTATTCGAGAATTAAAGATGTCCGCATGTAGAGCGTTACAAATTTTATTCTCGATGTAAAAAAAGAAGTTTATTCGAATGAAGCAGTCAATTCATTAACTCGGTAGGAGATCGCGCGGAATAAAATCCGAGCGAGCGCTCTCTTGCGCGCGCTTTCAGTTAATTACGATACCAATGTGTTAATGACCACGTGCCTCGGTGGCTCATTACTTTCGATGAAAAAGAAAGAGCACAATGGGTTGTACACGCTGGATAATAACCGGCGGCACGACCCGAAGAATGCCGTCGTGCTCGACGATCTCGTCGCGCTGACACGGCGATAATAGACGAGCTCGGACAACTATGAATCCGCGGACAACAACGTTAATTCGCCATCATCATCCGGTGATAAAAACTGATTGAAAAGAGACGATCGATTTTTCCTATATGTCTCTCCAATTTCGCGAATCGCAGACCCACGGGATCGGAATGAGCACGTTTCCCGCATCGTTTTCCGCACCGTCACGAAGAGGCGCCTAGTTGATCGTTTCCTTTAACCAACATCGATCCAAGGACGGAGGTATCTTCACGTAAAATCTGATTTCACGCACGTCCATTAATCCCCGATCGGGTAATTGATCGAAGCTGAAAAGAACGTTGTACGAGTCGGACGCATTCTCGTCGAGACATAAGGAATGCGACTCCGTTTCCAATCGATGACGCGTAGAATTGTACAAATAATGCTAAAAAAATCGTACATTTTTTTCATACACACTATATATAATTATTATATTTTTAAATATTTAAATATATATATATATATATAGTAAATATAAAAACGAATTGTTACAATGGATATCTAGAAATCTCGATATCGGACGTTGAATCACATTTAACATCCAAGAATATCCACTAGATATCCACACTGCACGAAGTAAGGTCGCACGTTGCGAGATATCGTCCTGTACGAGACGATGTGTCTTGGATTTCAAATGTCAGGCGAGTAAACGCGGACGAACATCGATTTCCGAAACATTTCCTGCCTCGTCACGCGCCGCGACAGCTCAAACAAACAAACGCATCGAGTTTCGGAAAGCGCGCGTACGGGGTGGAAAGTCTAAAAAAAATGAAAAGAAAATTGAAGAAGCGCGCGGCTCTGACCCACTGACGATTTTAGTCGATGCTTCTCTCCCCCCCTCTCTCTCTCACTCTTTCTCCCTCCCTCCCTCTCTCTTGCTTTTTTCTGTGTACATCTAGATCGTAGATCGAGATGCACAGTCCGTACCTGCATCCGCGAGCGACACGACATCACACCAGGGCTATTAATTCTCGCGACAAAAACTATACCGGCCGAAAGGGCGCGCATGCACCGACCGACGTGAATAAAAGGAAGCCTTTAATAGCAATCGTCGCGCCGCAATAAAATCAAAACACGCCTCTCGTTCATTTGCGAAGACGATGGCGAGACATCGGTGCGAGACCCGCGTTTAAATTCAAAGAGCGCAGAGAACACCGCGATCGACAGGGACAAAAAAAGGACGAGGGAAAAGGGAGGTGAAGCGAGTACAGTACGGTGAAGGCGGTGGCGGTGGTGGTCCCCGTCGAGGGGGAGAGATACTCTGGCGTGAACTCGGGTGGAAAACCACCCGCGGGAGAATAAAAGGACGAAAAGGAAAAGAACGACGCGGAGAATAACCGAGAAGAAGAGAACCGGAGGGAAGAAGCGCCTCCGCCGAGGGAGAGGAGGAAAATGAGCGAGACCGAGGAGAGACCCGTGAGCGATAACACCGTGGAGAACGCGAGAAGAGGTAACGAGAGAGTGAGAGAGAGAGGGCGGGAGGGTGTAGGAGACAGCTGCGCGAAGACAAGAGGGGTCCGCTCGATGAGGGAAA
>NW_021848721.1:790711-799895 GCF_003651465.1 Formica exsecta
GAAAGAGAGAAAGGAAGAGAAAGAAAGAAAGGGTGGAAGAAACGAAGGGTGAGAGGAACAAACTGTCCTTCTTTCTCTCTCTCTCTCTTTTCTTCCCTTTCTCGCGCACGCACGCGCGCGAAGAGAGAGAGAGAGAGAGAGGCGCGCTTGAAGGACGAGGGAACTTCGCGAAGAAGCGAGACGAAACTGGTCGCATTCCGCGAGACAAGAGACGGCGCGGACGGCGGAGACGGAGGAACGCCGGCACAAAAGAGGATCACGCGGATGATTACAACATTAATAAACAAATGAGCCTCGAGGCGGGAGAATTTGCCATCCAATCGGGCACTGGAGGCGGATGCGAGGCGGAGTCACCTTCGACCAACCTCGGAGGCCTCCGGAGGCCTCCGGAGGCCTCGTTCCCTCTCTGGACCTCTCCTCTCCCTCTCCCACGTGCCTCTCCTCCACCAAATTTCTCCCTCTCGTTCTTCGTCTCGATGGTCATTTCTTCTCTTTCTCCCTCTCTCTCTCTCTCTCTTCCTCTATCTCTTTCTCCCTGTCTGTTTTCTCTCTTCTTCTCCTCTCTGCTCGGCTCGCGCTTTTACATACACAAAACGCGACGTGTGTATGCTTCGACGCGAAGACAACCGTGCGTTAGATCACGCTCTCGTTCTCCTTTCTCGAGAATTTGACGTTACTGCGTGTTGCAATGCATGAATGATTTCATGCGTGCAAAAAATCAAATTTTTTCGCACTTTACATTGATAATCCTTATCGTCAATATTGGTCGATAATTATTAACTCGTGCTATTTCCATGTTTGATATTTTTAATGATATTAAAGGAAACCGCGTTTATAAAGAATATTATTAAATTGTTAATTGTATGCATTGAATACAAGGTAAATAAATCAGTTAACAGAGAATCCCCCCGAAATCCTCGACGAAGAATGAGAGAATTGATGGCGCAAATGATGTTTCACATCTAAACTGAACGTGCTCAAAGTCAGTGAGAAGATAGTGACAAATCGGATTATGTGTGCTCGCTGGAAAATTGTAAATGAACTAACTGGCACGCGGATCGATGTCCTTCGACAAGAAGCGTGACGAAGAATGATCTCGATAAATCCTAAAGAATGCCGTAATAAATAATTCATCGTACGCATCGATAATAATTAATGAAGAACCTATTACTTAATACTAATCTTATGGGATATGTATATTTTAAAACAATAAAATATATTTTTAGATTTATTAAAGAATATTAAAATATATTTTGACGACATTATAAAAGACCAGAAATTTTATTGATCATCTATTTTAATTTACATAACTGATGTATATAAATATCATTTCACATAACTATAAAAATAGACGTTAAATTCATTAATAATCGCCTGATGACTATTTATTGGTTGATGTCGAGAATCAGAGAGACGCGAATTAAGAATATCAACCGTCCGGAAAAAGGAAACATATATCCATCGACCAGAATACGTCGACGTGGTGTCGCCGAATACGGGAAACGGGACAAACGACGTGAGAAAGAAAGCGAAATAAGCACTCGTTGCCGAATAAACGAGCCGGCCAGTCTCGAACGGCTTCGAGGGGCACCGAGGGTAAAGGTGGAACGGGAGGTCGCGATAGAAATGGAGGTTGAAGGAGTCGTGCCGGGGGCATGCGCGCCTCGCCTTAATCTTTTAAAGCCCGAATTAGGCTCGGGCGCGCCCTTTCCTGCATTCGAGGAGACCGCGTTCCGAGACGGCTCGGCCACGAAGAGCGTGCCTCCTCGCTTAACCGGAAGCGAACCATTACCGGAAACTTAATAGTCCGTGAAAACAATAGAATTACGCGCGCGGATCGAATAAAAATCGGAGAGGCGAAGCTCTCTGCCTTTTTACGACGACAACGATCAAGACGACGAGAACAGGCGTGCGCGAGAGGAAATTGCCTCGTATATAATCGTCCTGAAAATCTATCTCGCTCCCGTCGTTATAGGCGGAACGGAGACATTCGCGGGAAAATCGCTCGTGCCCTAGTCTCCGGTTTTGTCCCCCCATCCCACCTCTTCGGCCTTGCCTTCGTCGCCATTCGTCGTAGGTGCTATTACTCATCACCATCCAACCGCACGTGACCAGGATCCGGCCTCTCCTTATAACGATATTCGCTCTTTGATCGATGAAAATATCTATGAATTATCCAAGATATTTCTCTTTAACAAAACTTTAACAAAGAAATTAAAATTGACCTCGAGAGAGAGACTGATTGTTTTAAACGCACTTTGTATACAGTTAGCCGATGTAAATGAGCTTTCGATGTGTGTAAACTGCATTGTAATGTACATCTAATTTGTATTTCATTAGAGTAAATTAGATTTAACAGGTATTACATTCCGCGTTGCTCGAATGATGGATGATAAGCGATCCGTCATCTACGATTTTGCATATAGGCGTTAGCAGCTGCCGCGTGCATATATCGTTCGCGATAACATCTCGTACAGTTGTAAATACACTATATAGCAGCTCACACCGCATCGATAATTTTCTTCTACATTCCACTTGGTTTCGAATATTTCGCTTTATTCGATCACATTTGACGCTCGACGATTCCTAAGCAATTCGATGCGAGACTCCTTCCTAATTCGAGATACGAATACGCGAAGATGCTCATCCCTGGTTGTGTCCTTTTAGCATAATCCCTCGGCGCGACACGGGAACCCACGGTGGGTACCAACGCACGGGAGCACTTGCGACACGGAATCAGGACACACACGGGGATATCGCTTTCTCCCTCTCTCTCTCTCTCTCTTTTTCTCTGTCTCTCTTTCCTCGTGGTAGCACCACCGATAGGCAGGCAGAAGCACCAACAGCAGTAGCAGCAACGCCCGGGCATCGGGTTGTCCGATCATCCTCGCCCTAATGAAGGCTGGTTTATCTGAAAGGCTTTCGATTCCCAGTATAACCCATACCACACGTACGCGCCGGTGATGGTGGACACCTTCGCGGTGGTGCTAGCCACCGGCTCGTACAATCTCGGACAAAAGCTGTTATCTTGCGAACAGCGACGGAGACAGGGAAAAAGAAAAGAGGAAAGAGAGTCCTTCTTTAAAAAGGAACCACGATGATAATTACAATATGCTAATGTAGTGGAATAATTAACAAAATAATTGAAGAGATAAGTTGATTCATGAGAGATTAAAGCTGCTCGCTATAAATTTAATCGATAGTATCGATACGTGAAATTTAATTACATACGACGACTATCGTCTGAAAATTTATTATATTACAAGAAAATAGCTATTTATCGGTTAAAGCAACTCCATTTTTACGAGAATGTAATATAAAAATTAAATTACGCATTAGTTAAATTTATAATTAATTATCTCTAAGCTTCATGAGAATCAACAAGTTGGATCGAAGAGTTTTAGCGATGGTTGTACCGCCGTTCAGGCCACCCAAAGCTGGAGAGAAGACACGAGGTGGAAGACTCTGGGAGGGCACGTGGGGAAGGGAGGGAAGGCTCTACGATGTTAATTTTAACTTAATTAAGGCTTAATTGAGAAGAAAACATTATACTCCGCGACCGCGACATTGCCCGGGGCCTTCGCATCTGCAACGCAAATCCGGATTTGAAATTTCAAAAATCGCGCCCGCCCTACCTTATATATAAAGACCATCGACCGCTCCCTTCCGTTTCCTTCCGTCTACCCCTTCCCCCTCGCGCGAATGCAAGATCGCGAATCGTGGTCAATTAGAGAATGTGGAAAAGGTTGGTGGCCATCAGTTGTTCATCGGAGGAGGGCGGGGGGGGATAATTGTACATATTCATGTGTCAAGAAAAAAAATTGTACTTCTTTTAAATTTTCAAATGTTAATCATATTGATTGTCAATATAAATGAATTAATATGTCACTTAAGAGAAAGAGAGAGAAAGAAATTACAGTCTATATAAATCATCTCTTTATGAATAGAACAAAACGATAAAATATTATTATGCTGATTTGCAACCAGCTTCTTAAAACAAAAAAAAAAAAAAAAAAATTGACGATATATTGTTACGCAGCGCGCTATTAATAAGTCATCGTATTAGATCAGCCAACGCTTATCGTGAGAAATACCGAGAAAGGGTTCGATAAAAAAGTATTTACGTGTCTTATACGGATATACGGTGACACGTAACTTTCGAAAGTTTTGCAAAACTGCCCGAGCGGTGCGATAGAGCGCGAGCTCTTTCTCATGCTAGACTACTCGCCCAAGTGTATAGTATCCAGAAAAGCACGTACGTTCCATGAACGGGCTTCCGTTAGTTTGAAACCGTCATTCGAAACTCTTTGCGAAGTGTATTCAACGAGCGAGAGACATCGTATCGCGCGTGTTTCGCACACGCGTTCCATTCCCCTGCATTCGAAAAGGCGATTATAGTCGCGAGATCAGAACAAAAAGAAATAGAACTTATTCGGTATTTTAATGAATCCATTTAACGTGCTTTATAAAATTTTTACATATCAAATTATACGGTGTTTTTCAAATTAGGTGGCACACAATAGATTTCTTAAATACCATATTAATACGATTATGTAAAATATGTCAATAGCAAGTAGATATACGGACGATACAATATGTCTAGACATCGGCCGTCCAATTATCGAGGATAAAGGAAATTCATATAAAATATATCACATTTCTCTCTAATCGTAATGACGATCTCTCTACGTTCGAGATAGAGAAGGGAACAACAACGTCGGGGCCAGCTTCGTTTAAAACGAAGAGTCGACGATTTCTCGAGCGGTCGTCACTCATCCGTAGATCGAACGGCATGATTTCAGCGAGTCGTTCACAGAATACGACACAGATCGCGGTTATACGGCGGGGCAAATAAACACTTCCAATAAACGTGACGCGTGACGTCATTTCCGTTTCCTGGTACGAGCGCGAAACCCGCACCACGTGCCTTCCTCCCGCGACGTCAACGTCGCCCGTTTTAATCGGTCGAGAAAACGTGACGATGATTCGACAAAGATGATGCGATAAATATCATCCGGCACTTTTATGATCGGCAATCGATCGCGCAATTATTTCGCTGCCGCAGTTTCGAATTAAGGGCGTTGAGTGTACTCGCAAGCTATTTACTCGTTATCGATGCTCACCGCAACGTCTCGACGATCGTAATGATACAATTTATATATCGTCATGCGTATAAATTCTGTCGCATCACGTGTAGGTTATATTTAATTTAATCTTTTAACGTTTGAGTTATAATATTAAAGTTTTATTTTCAAAATTCAATCAGAATTTTTGCGTTCACCAAACTTTCGCCAAGAGTCTAGTATTTAAACTAGAGACCCTACATATGATGAAATTATAAATTACATTGCATCATTAATAAGAAAAAATTCAAATATTTTAAATATATTTATATATCATTAATATCGAATAATATTAATATATATCATTAATAAGAAAAAAATCCAAATATTTTAAATATATTTTTGCGAAAATACGTGAAACAATATGCATATCGCGGATTATCGTTTCAGAATACCCATAATATCCAGCGACGATTCTCGTGACTATGTTCAAGGTCGCGACTGAAAAACCTCCCTGGATATTACACGGGTTAACCGAGATGTACAGATATACGTCCGCGCAGGATATTCAAAAACTGCCTCGCACGCGTGTGGATCGGCATGACGGATCGGTGGCCTCTCGTGATGAATCGCTCCGTTATAATTCCTGACTTGGACCGATGATGAATTCGCCCCCTCTTTTCGTGCCATTGCTCGTGCTTCTACTTGGACTCAACTTGGCGACCCCCACCTTCGCGTCTTCAGGTCTAAGATCTTTTATGGATTAACGTAATTCCTGACACGGCCAGAAATTGCGTATCGCGAATAATAGACGAGAGAGAACGATAAAAGGCGGTGGGATACGTCAGAGTTTTACGAAACATACTAGAATACATTAATGTTACTGTATAAAATGTATCATGTGCTCTTAAGGAATTATTTATATTTTAAGGAAGGGAAAAAGGGAATGGTTAAAGGAAGCATTATTTTTAAGAGAGAGAGAGAGAGAGAGAAATAGTTAAACTGAGTATTAGAACTAAAACATAAAAATGGAAAAACAATTACGAATTAAATTACAGTGGGGTGTCTAACCGGCCGTAGCAGACATAAAATTTTTTTGATAACCGATTCTATCGCAAGTAATTTTCACGAACGTTAAGCAGAAACCTATAAGCGCGCGAGGCAACTACTTATTTTCCTCGTCGTTTTCGTAGCCTGCATGCTTTACGGCCTTGATCCTGGTCTGGGCATTCTCTCCGGCATTACCGTCGTAATTCGCGATACGACACAATAACTACCGTCCGAAAGCATAATCTCATTTCAGGAGTACACAAAGAAAGAAACCAAGAACCAGTTCCGATCGACGCGACCGAGCGCTCGCGCGCGTATCCGTCGACGGACCTAATCAATTAGTCACTTGGCTTGGCTGCGCGAGTCATTTCGATCGTAATTTGCTTGCTAGCATAATAAACCTCCGCGTACCCCCTTTACATCCTCCGTCAATCTCCGGGACTGTCCCCTCCGCACCTTCGTCCCACCTCGCCACGTCGCGCCTCGCTTGCGCGCGCGACTCGGCTCTGCTTACGAAGAGAAACGCCGGTGTTTATAAAGCGGTCCAGCCTGGAATTCGATTTGTTTAAAAATCTAGAACGCGTCCGCGAGCAACAATTCGAGTAACGATTCTCAAACATCGAGAGGGATACACTCTCCTCTTTGTCGATAATATGCCAGGGGGGCTGGGGCATCGATGACGATCGACGGGACGCCGGTAAACGTCGTTCCGTATCTACTCATCGCGGACGTAGAAATCACATATCGCATTCCACCGACGCGAAGACGTACTCAAATAAAGCGGAGTTGCTTTGAGAGTCGAACGTGAACGGGACCGGGACTCGGTTCGCAGGCATAAACAGCGGGCAGGAAATGGAAATGAATGCCGCAAAGATAATTGTGAATAATTTGTGAAGAACCCCAGCTGTGTGTATATAATAAAAGATACACCACAATTATAAAATATAAAATAATTACGAACGAAAAAAAAAAAAAAACTAAAAATGCATATATAATTCTATTAAATGCATATATAATTATTTGCTTATTAATGAAAAAAATTAAACTATATCAAATGTCTTTAAAATCGTCTTGTCATCGATTTTAAACGCGACAGCTTTCATCATTATTGCTCGACTTATGCGAATTTTGCGTTCTCTTAGATATCTTTGGCAGAAATACGCGAATTCCTTGGTGCGCTACCGAACGCGTTTGAAATTGCGGTGCGCGCTAGTCTGGCCGGGCCTCGAGTGTGGGTACGAGGGGAAGCTCCGGGGGATGGCGGAGGAGGGTAGGGCGGAGGGGGAGGCAAATTCGTAACGAATTCTTTTGTTTCGGGGCACCCCGCAAAACGAGCAATGCGAAAGAAAACGATTCCAGACTGCTACCCGACGGTGGTGAGCCGCGGAGAGCCACGTCGAGCCGCGGAGAGACGAGGAAAGAGAGCAAAGAAGCCGTTCGCGTCTGCGAAACCTTTTCTGCAGCCCATGTATGCAGCCTCCGCGAGAGTCGCAAACCCGGCACACCTATACGAGCGGGCCCGCGTTCTCGTGTAAAATTCGCGGTAGTGTGCGCGCGTGTGTGCAGCGACGAGAGCGCGCGCGCGCGCGCACGCGGGAATATAAGGTTTTATTTTCGAAATTTATGATTGTCAATAAATTTTAAAAGCGTTCCGTCTGGAGCCCTAAGGGCTGGCAAGGCTGGCCAAACCGAAAGCAGTCGTCGGGAGAGGGCCAGATTCCCTCTCTCTTTTTTTCTTTCTCTTTCTCGCCTCTCTCTCTTTCTCTCTCTCTCTTTCTCTAACTTTCTTTCTTTCTCTTCGTCCGTCTCGTTTCCTTGTTTCTTCTCCTTTCCCCATCTTTGCTCCTTTCTCATCCAGTTCTTTCCTCTATCCTCGTCCCGCTACCACGTTCCCTTGTTCGAGTTCTCTACCTATATACGCCATCCCGGGGCTCCTATGGGGATTCGGGTTTAGCGGTTAATTGCGTTTGGTGCAACCCGCGTGGATTTTACAACCGCGATTTTCATCCTTTTTTTCTCCCTCCCGGACTTTCGACCGGCCGCCCTTCGACTCCCATTCTCTCTCCCTTTTTTCGCTCGGCTCCGCGTTCTCTCCGTCTCACTCCTCTCCCGCGGCGCGGCACCTCTCTCCACCCGCCTCTACCTCCCCCCCCTCTCTCTTCCTCACTCCGTGTTCCTTACTCCCGTTTTGCTCCTTTCGCGACGTTTAATTGTTCGCGACTGGTTCTCAAATCGGTTTCTCACCGCGCCGTTTTTCGCCGACTAACCGCCGACTCTTCATCAGTGGACCGCGTTTAGAGATCTCTCCTCTTCGACTGTTCGATGACCGACGAGGATATTTAATACTAAAAGAGAACTGTCTGACAACTACTTAAAAGAGCATAAAAATTCGAATATAAAAAAAAAGTCTATTAATTTATATTTTTTTCGATTATGGAAAAATTTACATGATTCTTGTAGTCTCTTTAATTTTTTCTCTTTTTCTTTTTATATATTTTTTAAAAACCATATATGACTACAATTATATTTCATATACCATAATATCTATAAATTTCCTTTACATTTCTATTTTTTACATATTATTATTTGAAGTGTACTATCTTTTCTCACTAGTTTGCATTATCCAGGATACAATATGATAGACACGCGTATTTTAATCCTTGTAGGTGTAAACATAATCCAATCAAAACGATACGATTTCATCAACGACTGTGAATCGTAATAGATTCTCGTCGAATGATACAAGCATTAAGTTATCCGTAAATATCGCAACGAAATATATCAAGCGCAACGTCGACAGCAAACGCTTCTCATTACGGTGCCTTTGATAACTACCATTTACACAACGTAATTAATAATCGGGTCGATGCTTCGTCGCGCCTCTGATGCCGCGAACGGGGCACAATCGCCTCGCGCTCCATTTCTGCCGCCGAGGACGTAGCCTGGTAATTTCTCCGTATCCGAAAATCGATATTTCATGGCTAATCACCAGCATTTCGGAGGCGTGGAAAAGAAGTTCGTTATTCATCGCGCATCGCCCCGGGATATGCGAACGACGAGGGGGACCCTGG
>NW_021848721.1:800406-807166 GCF_003651465.1 Formica exsecta
GGGGAGGGGGAGGGAAGGGAAGAGAATGTCGAAATCACCGAAGGCGATCGCCAATCTTTTTTCCGCAAACGCTCGCTTCTTGCAGATTCGTTATTCGGTTGCCGTCAGCTATACAAATACGAAATGTCAGTCGCGAAAAGAGAGACTTTGGCCTCGCCGACTCCGATCGTCCATCGATACAATTCGATCTCGCGTAACGATCGGGGACGAGAGTCGGTTGTGAAAAAAAAAAAAAAAAAAAAACGCGGCCCCGATTCCTTTCTGCAAGTCGCGGTCAAGTCCCCGTTTTCGTCGTATGCGTCGAACGAGCGAGATTTCAATGCAGAGATTATATTTTATATAGAGGGAGAGAGAGAGAGAGAGAGAGAAAGAAGGCAATCTCGAACGAGACATTCTCGTGCCGATCGAAAATCGCGCGTGCGATCGATTTGTGACCTTTTCCCAAAAGGAGCGAAGAAAGGAGGTGCGCGCGGATATCCAATAATCGATCTTTAAGGTCGGCACGTACAATTGCGTACCGACGATATACATCTCGATCGTTGGCGATGATCAAAGATCGCCGGCCTCGTTACGAGACGTTATAAGGACGTACGTAACCGAACCGTAGGAATAATTACTCGTAATCAAGCTCAATCTAATGCTCCGTAGGATGACTCGCGTCATTTTTTTCCTCTGCTCTCTCTCACCCCTTCCCCTCCCCTCCCCTCCAGCCTTCTCGGTGCCCTCTTAGGTTGGCCTCTCTTTCTCCTTCTCATTCTCTCTGTCTCTCATTTGATCGCTCGTCTATACTACTATTAATTATAAATCGCGTCTTTCCTACGCCGATCCGCGACTCTGTCGCGTTTCGCTTTTAATTGTGTGTGTCCCGTGCTCGCCGATGTAATTACTATTATATACTGCTGAGCGAACGACGAGCCGATAATGAATCATATAGTTTGTCTTTATTATAATTTATCACATGATGAGAAAAAAAAGAGAAAGAGCTATCGGAACGTCATCGTAATTCAAGGCATTAAGTCTAAATAAGATTCTAATTCAGATGATATCTCGGCTCTTTACCGCGTAATGGTGACAGCGCGTTTTCAGAGGTGTTTTTAAGGGAATTTTACCCGGGATTTAAATTTGAAAGTTATAAAACGGGGAGCGCGCACGCACTAAAGGCCCTCCATTGAAATTTTTAATGTTTCAAAACTGGACTTGCACCGCATTCAAAATAAACAGCTCAATTCAGATTCAGTTCCCGGGGTCCAGTTTCAGATGCAGTTCAGGTTCACTACTCGCCTCGAGAAGAATCTCAGTTTATTCAACCACGCGGTCTGTTTTTTCTTCTTTCTCATCTTCATCTCGCGCTATGCGTATAGGAACGTGTAACCGATCTTTGTAAACTCGAACAAAAGCGACTTTTATCCGGTTATCTTTCAACTTTGACGCGGTCCCCGCGCGACGTCGTCCTTCGCGCGATGGGATTCTTCCTCTATCTGTCGCTTCGTTATTCGTCAAGAGGTGAAGCAAGGATGAAGAAGAAGAAGAAGAAGAAGAAGAAGAAGACGAATAGGGAGGAGAAACCGGCCGACGTCTTCCTAACCGATTTTTGTTCCCACAATATTGAAAGCCGTCGAGTCATCGTTTCGAGTTCAGAGAGATGAAAGAACATTATTATTCCAATTTTAAAGGATGCCTCGGACCCCGCCAGGCCTCGGACTGCTCGGTCGAGTCCGTCCCGATGGATCTCTCGCTTCCATCTTGGCACCCCCTTCGGTCTCCGATCTTCCTCGCCACCGCATCCCGCTCGTTCGTCCCATACTCGTCCACTTAAATTCCTAATATGACGATTGACGCGGGCTTATCGACGCGACTTGTCGCTCTCTGTTACCCTTTTATCTTTCAAAGTCAGCGTCGCGTTATTTCAAACGGAAATAAATAATTTCTCAAGTAACATCAAGTCGATCTCGCGCGCTCCTATTCCAGCTTCGTATTCGTGTAAAATAAATGTCGAAAAATCAAACGTAGAGGAAACTCTCGAAGGCGTTTGTCAAAATACTCTATAAAATGAAGCGAGCACAGTCGGAATTTCAATTGCACACGAGTCGTCCCGGAGCTTGTTTACTCCTCTCGCTTTCTCTTCCTCTTCTCGTTCACTTCGCCAAGTCTTTCGTTCTCTCCTCCGCCTGTCTTTTCTCCCTTCCTCTTCGCCTACGTGGTTGGCGGTGGCGACCGATTATTAATTTCTCTTGATGGCTTGCTCTCTTTGTGAGACGTTATGGAATCTTTCCGCTACGTTTCTCGAATCGCTCGTCGATTCTCAATCCTTTCGATCCTTCCATCCCCTTCTGCCTTCTCTTTCTCTCTCTTTCTCATTTCGTCTTCCTTTTTCCCGGGGCCACCAACTGGCCCTCTCCCTTTTCTTCCACCACGTATTTCCCCCTATATACGCGAGTGTGCGTGGGCAGCGGACTCTCTCGGCGGCACGAACAGCGAGAATACGAGAGAGAATGCAGAGAGGACGAAGAAAAAGACGAGGGAATACTTTTTCTATTCCAGGAACGCTCGTTCGAATATGAATATGCATTGATTGACTCGTAATTGCGAGCTACTTCTGCGCGGCCGGCATTGTTCCAGGTTATTTATCATCCCGCCGAGCATTGTTTAAATGCGATAACGAGGC
Organism: Formica exsecta; assembly: GCF_003651465.1. Taxonomy (NCBI): domain Eukaryota; kingdom Metazoa; phylum Arthropoda; class Insecta; order Hymenoptera; family Formicidae; genus Formica; species Formica exsecta. The sequence goes on from NW_021848721.1 coordinate 803,072, forward strand.
ATTCAGCGAGACCTATCGGCTTTTATTTATTTATCAGCCTGGATCCGCGCGTTTCGTCGGACCACCACGTTTCCGCGGAATAATTAATCTTCGGACATGCGTGTATATACGTATTCGGAGTCTCGCATCTCGGGAGATGTGCTTCGTTTATATCGCGAGCCGAGCGGTTTGCGACGGTTTTCGTCGCAAAATATAGCGCCGCTTAATATCGCGCGCCGAGAGCTTAGGGGGAAGAGGGTGGGAGGACGGGAGGGGGGCAAAAGAGGACCGGACACGTAAGTGATTCATCACGGTCAGGTGGCTTCGACGAGGCCTCGCTTTTTCTAAAGGAGAGAATGCGAAGGGTGATTTCTCATACTCGCGAACGGACGGAATCTCGTCGTGCCCGAAATCCAAGGTTAACTCGCGAATTTGTATTAATCACATTAGAGTGATATTTCGTGCCCGTTGTATCGTCGACGTTCAGGCATTTCGTATGAAAAATTTTACCGAGCACTTAATAGCTCCTCGACGGATCAACAATCGATGTTTAAATAATATTAATAGCTTATAATTTATTTTCTCTGAACGGTATAAACAATATTTATAATCCAATTATCTGAATTTTAACGATATTTAAAATAAGAACGAGTGTATAAAGAAAGATATGATACCGCGAAAATTCTTAACTTTTATTCGCGGCGTCTCGTCGGATAAACAATATGTCTCGCAAGGATTCAGAGAAACGATAGGCAGCGAGGAAGATATCCGTGAAGGAGGAGAGACGGAGGGCAGGGTCTTTCCAAAGGCAAGATTGCCCGTGTAATCCCCATTAGGCCCCACGAATCGATTCCCATCCGTCCGCGCATACGTTCGATATTCAAATAATCGGACAATGGGCCCCGCCGGTGGAGCGCCGCTCTTAGCTCTACGGGGCCTCAACAAAAGGAACAAGTCCAAATAATCATAACTACGGTAATGCCCCAAGGATTACCAGATGCCGAAGGAGAGTCATCTGTTCGACAAAGATTTCCATCGGTGCGCGCGAAAGCTAATAGAGCGAAGATTGAATTTATAATGAAATCCCGATCGGAAGGACCGATCGATCAATTGTCACGACAGTTTTAATTAAAATTGTTTCGTTAATGCAATTTAAGGAAGTGTACGAGAGGGCGTAAAGATTATCGACAATACGGTAGAAGAAAGAAAAAAGGTTATAGAAGCTCAACAAGAGCTCGGCATTTCGAGGAACGAAGCGAAGAGGGATGCTGAAAGAGACGAGAAAAGTAACATCTCGTAATCGTGTTCATAGGTGGAGGATTTCGAGCCTCGGAGCCCCGAAGGGCCCCGCGTTCCCCCTTCATCCCCCTGCGCTCCCTCTCCCCAACCCCCCTCCCGCGCGCTCCCGCCCACCTAAAAACCCGGAGCTACGTTTGGTTACACGTCAGTTTGAAGAATTCTTCACGAGTCAGAAAAATGAGCATCGTCATGATTTTTGAAAGTAAAAAATGAACGAGTGTAGCGCTCGCGGCCCGCGAGGGGAACGAGGAGGCGGCGGGGCGGGGAGGGGGGGGGAGAAGAAGGAAAAGAGGAAGAGAGGGACCCCGGATTCTCCCGTCTCCGCGCGGACCCTTTTTCGGTCCCGTTTCCCTCCATCACTCCATCCATCCCCCTTGTACCCCACCAATACACACGACGAGCTTCGCGCGCATACGAGGACAATACCAGGGGGCCCCGTCGCGCGCGCACGAACGCCCCGATATACGCGCCTCCCGCGTTCGTGTGCGTGTATCAAATAATGCGTATGCATCGGGCTTAGCCCCACCGACACACATACACACACACACATACGTACGGCGATCGCGCTTTGTGTGGACACGTAAAACCACACTACGCGAGAAATCGTAGGGCCCCGAGTCCCGTTCCTACTAATAACCCGGCAAGAGAAAGAAAAAGAGAGAGAGAGAGAGAGAGAAAGGGAGAATGAACCGCGTGCAGAAGATCTCGATCGAGCGCGTACCGCCGTAAAGCTCACTGATTACCGGGCCGTGTTTGATTTGACCAGCGAAATTTTCTCGACCGTAGAATTTACCCCCCGAGAGCAATTTATCCGCGCGTACACCCGCCGATCTCCGACTGTCTCGCGCGGGAAGATCGAGAACGTGGGAAGGGGTTAGGGGGCGCGTGGGGGAGAAGGGGCTGTTGGTAGTCCGATTTGCTCGGGGCAACGTATATTTCTAGGATGTGAAAGGAAAGTAATTATCGTGCGCGCGCGCAACGCATTAATAATAAATAAATAAATGCGAATTTATATCGGGACCTAGATTTATATACGCGCGCGTTAAGTTATTATTATTATTATTATCATCATCAGAATTATTTATTTCGCCGTTCTCTGGGATTGCATCCCCTTAAGCGTTCAACAATCAAATACTACAAAATATATCACAAAAATATTTACAGATAGACTTTTGTGCTATTGGCAAGCGAGAGCTACTTGTGATATTTAATTAAAGTATCACTAAATCTCTTGTCGTCACTGGGTGTTTAAATCAGTTTTTTTTTTTTATTGCGCTAATTTGTAAATGTACTTAATAATTTACAGATGTGCATGAAATTTATAGGGAAAGCTCAAACGTGATTCGAAAATCGGAGGGAAACACGTGCGAAAATTTGTCAATTCAACGTGAAAGTGTAGTAATGAGGAACGCGAATGTGATCGTACGTTACGATCACACATCGGACGCGGTAGGAAGCGAGAGTTTAAAAATATAGAATCTCTAATTTTCAATCTAAATTCTAATAACTCGTCCGCCTACTTTCAGCCCCTCTCCGTTTTCCATCGCGGAGCGACTCGACTGCTGAAGTTACGGCGAGAACATTCCCCTTCTCTCTCTTTCTCTCTCTCTCTCTCTTTCTCTCTCTCTATCCGCCTTCTCTCGTAACAATAAGAAGGAATACGCGCACGATCAGAATGTCGTTTAAGGGCCTGCGGTAAAGTCATTACGTTTAAAATAAAGTCAGGACCGTGAGTCCGAGTCCTTCTTGTGCTCGCAAACACACACACACACACACACACACACTTGCGCGACCCCCGCGGAAAATAAAATATCGAGACGCACTCAGCCTGACGTTTATAGTTTGTAATACACGATCGTCTATTATTATTATCTCGTCTACATCCTGCGATTCTCTCTATCTCTCTCTCTCTCTCTCTCTCTTTCTCTCTCTAGGCACTTTACGCCTTGACCGCGATGCGCTTCTTGCGCCGTTTTTCGCCGTCCCCGCGAACTTGTATCCATTATCTCGTTATATCATAACGTTTATCCCTACCGTAATTTTCCCCGACAACCGTCAGCCGCGTACTATTAGACGTCGACAAATTTTTTCGCCATGTTTATTAAACGCTGCGAAATATCATTCTTCAATTACTACTTGTTTATTTCATAATTCCTTTAATGCTTGTTGCAATACGTTTTCCATTGACCATCGAGAGAAACTACAATGTTAATACAAAAGCAGCTTGACTTGTGTATCGGAATGATCCTATCTCGCGATACACAGCCGTTCCTTACGAAAGAATGAAAGGGGTTAAACACTGCGGGTCGCATTCGCTCCCTTTTCTCGTGTCGATCGATTACTCGGCCATTCGCGAAGATCGTTAGATTCGGAGGGAACAGCGAGAGAGAAGCCAAGTTCCTCTCATAATGCAGGCATTCGCTTTGGCAGCGTGAAAGATGAAAAGGAAGAAAAAGTAAGATGAAGATGGCAGCGAGTGGGGCAGACTGGAGCAAAGGACTTATAAAGACTTGCGAGGGAGAGGAAGAAAGGGGGAGGATTGGCGGCTCGTCGAGAAAGGGGAGGAAGGATGAGGGAAGGAGGGGGGAGGGGGAAAGAAACCCAGCATCGACCGCGCTTATAATATAATATTCATATTTCGAACGAAAGATGTTATCTCTTAAATGAATCGAACGCGCTCCGATTCGAGATATCTCGAACTCGAGAGAGCCTCGACGCATTGTAATAGCCACGAGGCCGAGAGCGGCTCTCCATATGCCTTAAAACTAATACATCACGCACAACAGAAAGTCCCTTTTTCTTTCTGCCTTCCGCCCC
>NW_021848721.1:807171-813978 GCF_003651465.1 Formica exsecta
CCCTCCGCGCTCGCTCTCACTCTCTTTCTCTCCCGCATCTCTTCTTTTCATTTTATTCGTTCCCCTTTTCTCTCTTTCCGATCGTCGCTCTTATTACTCGTATCATCTTCTCGAGTTTCGCGTCCGATTCTTTGCCCCGGGATTAAGATAATACATTTCATTCAGTTTGCGGAATATCTTTCTAAAGATTACACATGTCCGGCTGCTGTGCATGTAAATTGCAGTAATCACAGATATGTATGATATAATGTATAAGAGCATAATATGTATATAAATATTTTATTATATATTATTGTTTTTTTTTTTTTAATATTTAAAACTTGTTATCTAATCAAGAAAGGATGAAATAGAAATTTGTCCTAAAATTATCACAAAGTAATAAAGATTTATTTCAAAATAATTAAAAATATATAGCAATTATAAACAAAAATATTTACAAGGATATATAGTAAAGAATAATGCTTCCCTATATCACGTCTTATTCCGTGAATGAAATTTTTCGTTACGACGATAAAAGTGTTTTACAACTGCGTGTCTTGATGGCCCGCCGAGTTTAACGAAAGGGTTCGAATCGAATTTTTCTTCCCCTCGCGCCGTAGGAGCGGAATGTATTGACGGAAAAAAGAAGTTGTCGAAGAGAAAGAGTTTGCCTCGGTCAAGCACCCCGCGTTTGTATAGTGGCTCCCTATGACTCTGGAGTTTCGAGGCGCTCTCGAGACTCTATCTTTCTGGCCAGATCTCGGCGGGCCGGAATGATTTTCGAAATATGATTAATTGCCCAGTCGTGGCATTTCGTCGACGCGGGGGCTTCCAAACCGAGGCTACGTTACCCGTGGATATTTTTCTGCTGTTATAAGTCTTCGCGGCATGTGTGTCCCGCGACTCGAGGAAACTGGTTCCTGATTTTCGTCGCTTTACCATACACGCTTCGTCGTACAAGCGCAAAGGAAATTTCGAGAAATAAAACATCGAAGTAGATTGTTCATGATGACGGTGATGATTGTCAGACTGGAGAATTAATTAATCACCGTCGTTCATCGTTAATGTATCGCCGCGTATTTGAAGATAAAAATAGTTGAAGGAATATAAAGTGTTTAGAGGCTGATGGATTTTGTAGTTGACGTCAGGATGATCTAATACTGCACACTTTTCAATCTCGATAGTATAATTTCAAAAGCGATTTAAACCCAAATTTGTATCATCATAAATTTTAACGAGATTGGCTTACAAAGATGAGTATCGATTAATGTATCAATTTTTCCCTTTGAAATATCGACAAAAATGATGTCGCGTATTCTTTCAAAGTCCCTTTCGCGCGTAATTATGGCGCGAGAGCGATTTGTACAGCGAAGCATTAGCTATGCATCGACACGGTCGAAATATTCCCCGTGCAGCACACCGGGACTGCGAACACGGGCCAGAAATGGAAGAGGATAGCTTAAACACAGCCTCGACATTTGTAAAATGCGCTTTGGACCGGTCCCTTTTCCCCGTCCCATCCCGTACGGTCCCGTCCCGTCTCTCGCGCCGCGCCGGCCGCCTCTCGCGCGCACGCAATTACAGCCAATTTCGCGTAAACGAGAGCAAAACAATTCGTATCGCGGCGCAAACGCGCGCGCCGGAACAAGAGCGAAAGGGACGAGGGGTAACACACGAAGAGAGCATAGCAAAACGCGAGCGCGGAAAGGAAAAAAACACCGGCGAGAAGGACAAACGCGCGCGCGCAAGAGAGAGAGAGAGAGAGAGAGAGAGAGAACGAGATCAAGATGGACCTTTATTCTCCGCCACCCCGGGCCGATGTCCTCTTTCCGCTTTGTCCCCCTCCCCCTCCCCCTCCTCACCAACGTGTAGATCCGATCCTGGAGGCACGCCGGGCCTTAGCCCTGTACCTCGCGCGGGCCGCAGGCGAGATTTTTAAATTTTGTCACGTTCAAGTTTAAACACAGTCATTTGTTGCGATCTTCGCCGCCCCGGTGCCTTTACCCCTATGCCTTTTGCCAATGCCGATTCTCGTCCCTGCCCTCTCGCGAACTGTTGCTTCTCTCTCTCCCTCTCTCTCTCTTTCTATCGCTCGTTTATTACGTTCCTTCTCTCGTTTCATTATCCGTATGCGAGCGTCTATCTTCGGAGATTTTTTCTTTTTTCTGCGACGCAACGAAAGCACGAGCGCGCCCACGTTCGATGAAGAATCTCTGCGAAACGGCCAGAATAATATATTTAATTGATAGACTACATTTTAAAGATATCTGTATTTCTTGCGTGTCCTCGATATGTGTGATAAAGATTTCATTATCTAGCTATATCGATTTTTTTTTGCAAATTTTTATTGCAAATAAAATTATTTGAAAAAATAGGTAAAATATATGCAGGAAATTCGAAAATTGAAGAAATTAAAATTAAGCACTAAAAAAATTATCATAATTATAATTTTTATGCATGAATATCAAGTTTAATGTTTTAATAAGACTTTGCATATATTAGATTCATTCGAGACAGGCTCTACACGCGACTTTAGATATATCTATATACCGATCATCCCCCTTCATATGTTTCTTTGTACCACGTTCGAAAAGCCGGGCACCGGCCTTCCCTTCGGCAGCAGAAAATTATGCCAATTCAAAATTATAACATCCGCAACCGCGAGAGCGGATGTAGTTTCGTTTCGCAGCTATTGTTTTTCTGAGGCACGTAATAACGCACGATCGCGGCCCGAAATCGCATTTCAGTCTTCCCCGATGATCGAGATCGGAGATTAGCTAATTGCGAGCCAAAGGACCGTACGTATATATCTCGGATTATATCGGATTATATCTCGGCAAAAGGAATTACGACGTGGTCGCTCTTTTTTTGACCAGTGGCGTAAAATTGAGATAATTATTTTACGTTTAATTCTTTGCACGAATCAAAAATATATACGAACAACAAATCAAAAATAACCCGCGCAAAATCTTGAAATGTGTATCGTTATGGCAAGCGTAACCGCAAGATGAAATCTTAACATTCTTATAAATAGAATATTGTCATAAAATTTTATCATGCCCCCCTCTCTCTCTCTCTCTCTCTCTAAGACAAATATAAATGATTACAGAAATGGAAAGTTGGTAACAATCGCGATAATATCGATACGTACGCTTACCAGTATAAACTGATTCGTAGATTCTAATCTCGTTATCACTCTCTGCCGTTTTCAAGTAGTAAACATTACAAAGTATCAAACTAGACGATATATAGAGACTTGCGACATTTTATTTTCATCTGATATCGGAGCATCGGCGCTATCTAATCTAATCGGCCGTTATACATAATCGATGACTGGGTCATGTATTTCTAACATCTACTACATCTCTCTCTATCAAATTGCCGCATCATCTACAACAATGCAAGAATATGATCGGTCTTTTATAGATTTTGCCGAAGCATTATCATTGGATCTATCCGATTCGTCTTTCTATTCTTTCAATTTTTTTTAATCGAAAGAATGATTATAGGAACCAGATTTTTCTCTGAATTGTGTGTCTATTCGCGATTTTCTAACCCGTCCAACGAAACAAAAGGGAGGAAAGAAAGGAGAGACGGTCCGTTAAAATGAGAAAAAAAAATAGAGAGAGAGAAAGAAGAAAAGGGATCGAAGGTCCGAGGAGGAGGAATCGCGATACCATAATATCGCGGTTATACCAGGGTCTGTCTCTTTTCAAATAATTCAAAAACCGGCCGATCGAACATATATATTCCTGAGCCGACTCGCAGCTCGTACCGTGTAATTATCGTAGAAGGGCCCAACAGACCCTGAATCCCTGAATACTCACAGTGGTAGTCAACCTCGGTCGTGTAACCTTCGCCTTCGGATCGATCGTGAATTTCTAACAGTGCGTATCGAAACGTACAAATAATCCCGATAAAGTCCATTATTATTGATTAATTTAGTAGATGTGATATTACTCAGTACATTTATTCAGCGTTTTAACTTCCAAGTAAATATTACAATATTATTTCTGACGAAAAACACGCGATAAGCCCACGATAAAATATAATCGCGAAATTTGTTTTCATTTAAATTGTACAAATAAATATTCAGAAAAATTGCTGAGTGAAAATAATATCAAACTGGGAAAAAGAAGTTTATTTCGAAATGATTATAAAGGAGGAACGGTGCAAAAGAAAAGCGTGAAAATAAGAAAACAACACAATGAGTTTTTATCGATGTGCAGTTTGCAATATGCAGAGAAATCTATGCGAGTATCCGTGGATCAAGATTGCGCGATTCGCACGAAGCTGCGGTGGGGTACGACCTGTTAGATCATATTATATATCTGTATGTTCCTCACCTTCCTACGGAACGGTGCAAGGATGCAGCTGTGGCCCTCCCCAAGGTCCTCGCGCAGGATACGCGATAGATAGATCGGTGCTTCGATTATTCTCGTCGCGCCATCGATCGATCGATTTCTCTCGCGGGATCCTTATCGCTATTTTTTTTTTTTATCACGATTCTAAATATTCTTCACTTAGACTTTCGATTTATTAGCTGAATATATAAGAAATATTAAACAAATATTTTTAATATATTTCACTTTTAATATGCCTTTCTTCACTAGACACATTTGACAAATCGTTCGTTGGATAAAATGGCAAAGCCCGATTTCTCGACTGTCTGAAGACCGATTACAATGCGAAATACCAGAGTTTCTGTTACTTTTCACAGATTTTTTTTATCTTATCAGATTTCAAGCTTTCTCTAATCGTGAAATCGACCCACAAAAAAATACCAGCGTTCTTTATCGTTCTATGTGATCGGCGCAAATATCTTTCCCTCCCTCCTCGCTTAAAATCCATTCTCGAAAAAATAAGATCGTCTAATTTGCGTTCGATTAAATAAATACTAGATAAAAATCGCCGCCGATTGTCTATAAAATCTTTATTATCGGCCTTTAACTTATTGATAGATGTTATTGATCATTAGTTTTTCTTCTTTTTATTATTACTATTAATTGTTCCGATTTATTCTAATTAACAGACCAAAGTTTTTTAGTTGGAGAGCAATTACAAAGTAAAAAGCGATAGGGTATGCCTGCCATCCTGGGTGCCATAAGGCGTCTACTTTTATCATTTCTGGCTTTCCTCGTCAGAGATGAAATTTAAATATAGCAGTGGTTTGTGTCGCCGCGTCCCTCACCTAAAACGCACTCGCGCCTTTCCCCGATGTTCCCACGACAATGTGGGACGTATTTGAGAAAAGAAAAAAAGATTTAAGAAGGGTTACGGACGGATTGTCGTCCTTCGAGAGTTAGTTGGATCAGCAGGACTTCCGGCGCGATAAAAAGTTCTTTCCTCGTCGCGGTATAGCCCCGATACTTTTTCCGCCGCTTTTCGGAGGGTGCGCGCGTACAAGAAATATGAGACAGGCATGTCATTTAGCGCGACATCAGGTAACGCTTTATAGCGACTCGATTAACATCGTATGTATATATTTGGTAAACTAAATTTGTATGAATTTACGGCAGGATCAAATATGGTCCAATTGGAATATTTAAGTAAATAGAACAATGGATATTTACGATAGAATTAATTCGAGTCGCGATTTTGCTCCTATATTTAATCTCTATTTTCTCACATTTATCGATTCTAAAAAATTCTGATGGGTTTCATTTATACAGGAATTATTTTGTATTAAGCTCCTACTTTGTACCTTAAATAAGCAGTAAACAAACAGTTTCCCACTTAAAAGTTAAAAGAGGAACTTTCAGGAAAAACTATAGATTAAATAGTTTTAAAATAGAATGATCTGATTGCTTAAAATATTAAAATAGATATTAGATTGAGATCAAAAGTAGAAGAAAAACTTCGATTCGGGAAAATATACTGCATATGTATATATAAAAATTTAAATTGTGTTTTATTGGAATAAAATTGCATTTGCTTTAGTAATAAAAATCTTAACAAAACTATATTTGATAGATTAAATCTAAAATTAAGTTACGTTGAACTTTCAAGATATGTGCAAAATAAACAATATACAAGACATATATAGCTTATAAAAAATCTTTCTACACGCTTTGCTGCTACAAAATATTTTTTTAATTAAAGTAAATTACAAAATATATTTTATTATTGTGACTTTTGGACTTAATTGATCGTACAAATTAATAATTGTTTGTAGAAGAAAGAGGGAGAAAGCTACTATCTGCCAACTTGAATTTGCCAAGTATTATAACACACATACATAGAAAAACATTAAAGTGCCAAACGATCGAAATTTTCAAAAAATCGTACGACATATTTTTTGATATTAATAAGTTAATATTAAAATTTAGGGAAAAAACTCGTCTTTTTCGAGCAACTGACTTGTCGCGTAGAACACCTGCTTTAACGTCTGCTACTTCGGGAAAATATTATAGGTCCATCCCGCCTTTCAAAACGAAAATGAAAAAAAGGAACTATTAAAGAGATTCTCATACCGTTCGATCATTAAGATTTTCACGCCATCGTGAAACTCCTTTACCGGTATCGGCTGATCGATGGATTCGACCGACAGAAACCCCTTCCCGGTGCCGGCTGGCGAATCTCGCGAGAGGAGACTGTGAGGAGGTAAGAAAAAATTATCGAGGAATCTGAAAAAAAAACCGGAGAGTTTTCGAAAGAGAGACGATGAGAAACATCGGTTGATCGGTGCACGATGGTGTATATAAAAGCGAGGATGATTAATCGTCGCGCGAATCGTTAAGGCGCCCTAAGATTTACTCGAATCGAGGATTTACCACCGGTGTTTCCTTTTTTTTTTTTTTTTCCCCCATCGTACAAGGGGGGGGATCA
>NW_021848721.1:814075-833630 GCF_003651465.1 Formica exsecta
TCCCACCGGTTTTTCCTTTTTTTTTTTTTTTTTGTCACCGATCGTACAAGGAGGGGGATCACATTTGCCCGGATCGCGGAAGTTCCGGCGCAAATTACCGAAACCGAATCTCCTCCGCTCGACGAACGGAAGCGAGGAGCTCGCTCTTAAATGTTCCGAGTGCAACTTGTGCATTAAATTACGAGGGTCGCCTCGCAATCCGCTCTTCAAAATTACCCTACTTCCCACAACCTGTAACGCGCTCGATCGCGCGTTTCCAAGGGAGACAACGCGTGAAAGAAAAAGTTGTCGGAAAAAACACCCTCTTAGGTTTGCCAGTTCGTGTGAACCAGGCGAGAAAATTATGTCTCTCTCCACTCTTGACTCTTAATTTACTTGGCTTTCGACGATCCTTCTTGACTTATAGGGCTCGACGATTAATAACTACTAAGATGAATGATATAAACGTGCTAAAATATACAAACCTCAAACTATACAATTGCAACAAAAAGAAATGTTACAAACTACTTTCAAAGATTTTACTTATTTTAAAAGAAAATTAAAAATAAGTAGTTTATATAAAAAGATTGCCATTGTTATTTACTGACAGATATAAGAAATATATCTCATGTTTGCCTGTATAAATTTCTTTCTAAAAAAATGTGGGGAAGTTCAATGAACTGTAATCAGCATATTTGTAATTCTAAAATTACGGGACGCTCGATAAGTTGGACCGAACGAGTCGAATCTCCCGAATGAGGGGCCATGTGCGCGTTTGTGTCTCGAGAATGGCCGAAGAGATCTAGTGGAGGGTACGGGATCTTCGAAGTCTGCTGTTTCTCAAGGAGACGCTATCTCATCGGGCGGGTTTTGCTCTCCAAAAGCCTCCGGGAATTACGAGGATAAAAATGTTTTTAGCATACACTGCGCGCACTGACACTATGACAAATCGCTTTCTATGAGAGAATGACTTCATCATCCTGAAAAAAAAAAAAAAAAAATTCATCGAAATTTAAAACGTGCTGTAAAATGAGATTGCCTCGAGAATGGTAAATTTGTGATATTTTAAAAAGTAGTCTCACACACATTTCCAAGAAAAAGAATTATTTTTGATTATAAATCAATTTTTATCGTGCACGAAATTTCCCCTTTTTCTCTTTTGAAAGTTACCTTCGTCGCAAAGCTATTCGCGTTGGCGTAATCTTATCCCGTCTCATGGTACACTTTTATGCGACTCGTATCGCTTATGAATTCTTACATGATTCGTACTTTATTCCCCCTTCAATCTGACACGCGTACGCATTCGGTACTTTCTATTATCTGAATCTATTTTTACGATGACTCCTCCTTTGAAAGTAGTTCCTTTCACGCCCGCTCGCTCCATAGACGACGCTAAGCCGATCGACGATCCCCGAAACAGGATTTTTTTGTCGCGCGTTGTAAGATCTTAAGAATTTCACGCGAGTCACGTTTTGGACGGGAGATCGTCGTGGAGGCGTAGAGCCGTGACTCGAGATTTTTCAGCCACGATGGAAGCAGAGACGCGAAATGTTTATATGCAGGATGCTTTGGTATTGATATATCGGTAGAATAAGTGATCCTAAGATTTTTTTTCCCCATGATGCGCAAGAATATATCATTTTTCGTGTGACAACTTTGTTTTTTGGAATTTTATTTAAAATATTCAGAAAATAATGAGAAAAAATATTAGATCTTTAGAAAAAAAAAAAATATATTATATATAAGTAATTGTATATTGAAATGTATACGCATGATCTCTGGAGACAAACAAGACGTTCCCATCTTTTAATTGACTTGTCGAAAAGAATTAAATTGGTTTGGTACAACGTAGAAAATATTGTAGAATCCCCCGTTAGCGTTATCGACTACATCTCTATAAGCATGCGATCCATTTAAAGTAGATACATCTCCCGAACATGAATCTTCTAATAAAGTTACTTTCGTTAATTGAGCAAGTCACCATACGATCGTACGTTCTAAACAAAATACTCCCGTCTTAAATCAATCATAAATAAAATAATTCAAAATTATTTTCTAGAACAGAAAGTAAAACGCATACAAAATGAGAATCTCAATTCGTCGAAAAGTAGCGATGTTAATGAACGGCGTTTCTACAAAGATCAAGATTGTGTCAAGTGAAGTGCGTCTTTTGAAAAGAGAACATTATCGACGCAAATACCGGTATCAGTGACACGACACGCTGCGAGAACGACAACGGTTATATACCCACGCACGATCGCGCTTAGAAACACAGGTTTTAAGACCGCGGCAGGGTGTACAGCTGTTGCGCGCGCGGCAGCTGACAGAAGAAAGGGGTTAAGGACCCCGGGTATATCCGTGAAAGAGGAGAGAAGAGCCGAAACACGCGGACGAAGGGTCCCTGGATGGAGAAGGACCGTCGCGAGGAAGAGCGAGGAGATGGCTCGGCTACGCGGGACCATTCACGATCTCTACGCAACCCTACGAAAAGGGTCTCTCTCTCGTCTAGCTCTCCTGGTCCCCGGGCCCTTCGCGATTTCTGGATTTCCGCGTCTTTAGTAACCCGAGAATCGAAAACAGTTGGGCAGGTAGCAGCGTCGTGGAAGGAAGGACGAGAGCGGGCGAACCAACGGGCGAAAAGGAAGGGATATATCGTACCCTTCCAGCGAGAACCCTTTCAGAAGCGACGCGCAACCCCTTGAATGGCGAGCGATCTCTGCGATTACAACCAGAAAAAAAAAAAAAGGAAAATTGTGCGAGATGACATCTCGTGCTCTCCCCCCTTTTTTATTCCCCACCCTCCGCTCGCTTATTCTTCTTTCTTCCTCCCGCGATGCCAACTTCTTCCAGAATGACGGAACCTCTCGTCGTTACCTGACTATCAAAAACTACCAGCTGTATTTTCTCTAGAGATTTTCGGATTGCGTCACAGTTACCCGTCTTTCTCTCCTTCGCGGCTGACGTGATTTTTCTCCTTCTTTAGCTAACTTCGTCTCTCTCTCTCTATCTCTGTTTCTCTTTCTTCCGCTTTCGTGCCTTTGAGCTCTATCTCGGGTCAGAGTCTGGTTTACGAGCTCGCAGCTTTTGATCGAGTTTGACGCTAGATCTTGATACTGTCTGCGAGCAGACGTTGATCCTGCATCGATGTCGGTTTTGCGTTGGTATTGTCGATCAAATTTATATCGACGACAAAGAATCCCGAGGATTGCGACAATTGTCCAAATCGTACCCTTCCAGCGAGAACCCTTTCAGAAGCGACGCGCAACCCCTTGAATGGCGAGCGATCTCTGCGATTACAACCAGAAAAAAAAAAAAAAGGAAAATTGTGCGAGATGACATCTCGTGCTCTCCCCCCTTTTTTATTCCCCACCCTCCGCTCGCTTATTCTTCTTTCTTCCTCCCGCGATGCCAACTTCTTCCAGAATGACGGAACCTCTCGTCGTTACCTGACTATCAAAAACTACCAGCTGTATTTTCTCTAGAGATTTTCGGATTGCGTCACAGTTACCCGTCTTTCTCTCCTTCGCGGCTGACGTGATTTTTCTCCTTCTTTAGCTAACTTCGTCTCTCTCTCTCTATCTCTGTTTCTCTTTCTTCCGCTTTCGTGCCTTTGAGCTCTATCTCGGGTCAGAGTCTGGTTTACGAGCTCGCAGCTTTTGATCGAGTTTGACGCTAGATCTTGATACTGTCTGCGAGCAGACGTTGATCCTGCATCGATGTCGGTTTTGCGTTGGTATTGTCGATCAAATTTATATCGACGACAAAGAATCCCGAGGATTGCGACAATTGTCCAAATGCTGTTTCATGCATTTGCGCAAGATTTTCCAATATTATTTTAATAATAATGATATTAAAAATCATTTATTTTTAAATATTCACAAAACAATGAATGTCGTATACAAAAAATATTTTGATAATAATTATTATATAATATATAATATATTATAGAAAACTTTGCGAATCATAAAAATAACGAATATTTTGCCATTTTATTGTATTGTCCGCTATTTATTCCGATCCTTTTTGCCGCAAGAGAGACAACGGATAGACCTTTTAGCGCGATAGAATACTCTCCTTTATTTAAATCCTACCACTTTATTTGACCCCTTGATGCTTCGTAAAAAAACGCTAGAAAAGTTGAAAGTCCCGTACCTTTTTCCCAGGACTCAGGTATATCCCGCGGTTCTAGGTAGACACCCGGTAGGATACCCGGGGTTCCCCGCTTAAATCCAGGATCTTGTCTCTCTATTTGAATAAGATTCATCCTGTTTATCATTTTCTACGATTTCACCCCTCTGCGCCGCGGTAAAGGCCTCACCCTTTCGCCCGCGACGCACGTTGTCTCGAATATATACGCGCATTATACGTAAAAATCTTTTCCCAAGGGGTGAAATAATCACCCCTTCACGTACTTTTACCCCTTCAGTCGTCAGTTTCAGACGTCAAATTAAAATTTTGTACGGACCGGTTGGATGAAAATTTGATTTTCACCTGGTACCCGTTCTCCCTCTGGGCCCCCTTTTTCCCGTACCAACTCTTTCTTACCATTGTTCGTGGCCACGTTTATCCCTTGCTTTCCAACCGCGCAATACATTTCCGTTAATATTACATAATTCCTTGATTCATAACAGTATCGATTAAAGAAAAAATGGGAAAAATAGTTAAAACTAATAAATATATTGTATATTACATATTCGAATTATGTTGGCGCTCTTGCGAATTTTTATTTCACTTCTAAAAATTCTTAATAGTTTTCCAGAAGTGTCGAAATATCTTGATGAATCGTCGCTCGAACACCCCGTCGTTTCCACGTTCTCATCAATTCCACGGCAAAAAAAAATCGTTGATTAAAGCCCGAGAAAAAAGATTCGTCGTAGCGAGGGTCTCGCGACCTTTTTCGTAAAAAAAAGGCCCGATCTCTCCTCTCGGAAGCGGAATGATCGCGTCTCGGGCCCCTGCGCGCACGAGATGACAAATGGATTTCTGGACTCGATCGCATCCACTCGAAACCAATTCGACCGACGCTGCTCTCGCCGTTTCCTTGAGCGTCGCCGAATTTGATCGATGGAGAGGCGCGATCATGCGTGGAAAATTCGCACCGCGCGGTCCGCGCGTCGCGCCATTCGGATTTTCACGGGATATTCGTCGTTACGTATCACGGCTCACGTTCGCAGAGCTTGACGATTGCGACGAGAGAGATCGACGGGACGAGAGAAAACGCGCGAGTCCTGTTACCTCTTTTTTTTTTTCTTTCTCCCTCCTATCTCGCTTACTCCGTACGCCGAATCGGACGGACTATTTATTTTCGGTGTGTCAAAACGAGTGACTGATGACGCCACGATGCTAATTTCACCATGTGGGAACTGATCGTTACCGGATCTCATCGCCGCGGAATAATAATAAAAACCGCGTGCGAATAACAGAGTCGACCGCCAGGACGCGGAATTGGAAAAAGTCGGAGCAACGATGCGCGTCTGATTTTTTGGGACGAGAAATAACGGGTTGTCAAACGTTTCAACAATGTTGATTTACGAATAGCATCAGTATTCGACTTTACGTTACATGTCAAAGTAGAATGAAATAATCAAGTATAATTTTGACACATTGTTTTTGTCCATCAAACTTGATTTATAAGATCACGGTATCAAAATTTTAAAAAAGGTTCGAAAATTACCAATAAAAAAAAATTACTGTAATTTATATGAACCATTTTTGCGCTTCAAAAGTTTGCAAATTTATGACAATTATATTTTTTACGGTTTATTTATTTATGTTGCGTGTAACAGAATCGACCGCGGAATTGGAAGAAATCGGAGCAACAATGCGCGTCCGATTTCTTGGAACGAGGGATAACGGGTTGTCAAACGTTTCAACAATGTTGATCTACGAATAGCATCAGTATTCGACTTTACGTTACATGTCAAAGTAGAATGAAACAAACAAGTATAATTTTGACACATTGCTTTTGTCCATCAAGCTTGATTTATAAGATCACGGTATCAAAATTTTAAAAAAGATTCAAAAATAAACACTAAAAAAAAAAATTACTCTAATTTATATGAATCGTTTTTACGCTTCAAGAGTTTGCAAATTTATGACAATTATATTTTTTACGATTTATTTATTTATGTTGCGTGATTGCATGCGTTTTGGAAGAAAGGGAAAAACGATCGGTTATTCGGTGAACAATGAAATAATCATTATTCCCATAGAATGCCGTCTATACGTAAAAGTACCGGTTCCTTCTTCCTTCGTCCAATAGTGCGCAAAGAGAGAAATAAAAGCGAGACAAAAGGAAGAACGCGTGTGCCGGCGAAACCTCAAAATCAAATATTGATTCTCGGTTATGCTCGCGTAGAGCGTCACGCGATGCCGGGCCGCCTTTATTAAGTGATTACTCTCATTAGCTTGCACGCGATGCGCTTGGTGGCGGTTATTACAAGCCAATGGGACACAAAATGGCTACTCTGGTTCCTCCTTCCGATACAAAACAGTTTGTCTTCTTGTTAATTGCAAATAATCGTTGAATATAAATATTAAAATAAAAAAGTAAAAATAAAAAAATATTTATTTTTTGTATCAAACGGTACACGTGCCCCTGTCATCAATATCGGGTACAACCGCGTTGCATGTCATCTTTTTATAATTCCCATTCGTGCTTCTCGCGTCGCTGCATCCTATGCAAAATGAATCCCTCAGATGGCACGACAAAAATTGTGTGCAACGAACAAAGGGGAATGCTACATGTCGTTACAAGGGTGTCGATACCGAACGCGACATCGTTCAAACACGCCGTCATTAATATTATTATCGATTAGAAGTCAACGCCTTATGGATCTGAATTTATATCGAATTTAAATAACGCCAACCACGGCACGACGTAGAATGAATTGCCTCTCTTTGACCCGCAAATGTAACATGACTCCGGCCACGAAGGGACAACGAATGTTTACGTCAAATTTAAACAGCGATAAAATATTTGATCCACGAATCGACAGATAGGACGAAGAAACACATCAGAAATGCGATCTCTGTGATAAGACATTAAACACGGCCGCTTCTATTCTAAATAATCTTAAATCTTAAATATTAAATCATTATCTCGTAAAAGTTTTGTGTTGTAAAAAATTTATTCTGTGTATATAAAATGTGATACCATCAGTGATAACTAGAAAATATGTTTAATTCTTTTACTAATATATCATTTGACTTTTAAGATACTATTTTATTATTTGATATGATTAATGCAATGAATTATTTCACCGGCTATTTTTAAATAAAAGGAAGAATTTACGTTTTTCGAGATTTTTCTGCTAAACGTTAACGAAGAGAGGAAAAGCGACGTGTCGAATTCCAAGAGTTCATTGATCGACTCGCAGATCGACCGGACGGTTGGTTAGCACCAATATTCACAATCGGCTTTTTGCGTCGCGGTTTTCACCAACGCTCTCCTACTCCCCTCTTTCCTTCCTCATGCGCCCTTTCGATCGGCCGACGAGCGCGGCTCGTCCATTTGCTCGTCATGGTTCGAATTCTTCCCGGCCGACCGACCGGACGACGAACCAGCCATTTGGAATTCGATCAGAAATACTTAAGGTGGCGTCTGCTGCTTTCCCTCTACCCCGACTCACCATCCACCCTCCCTCGGTCTTTGCGGCCTCGAGCACACTTCTCCCAAGGCTCCGTAAGTCACCGATCGGTCCCCACCGACGGGTTAAGCGCCGCTCGACATCGGGTGGACGAGCTTTCAGCCTGCCACCACCGGCCCGTCGTCGCGATGATCCCGAAGAGAGACTCCCGAAAGAATTTAAATTAGTCCCGGCGCGCGTATATCGAACTAAAATTAATTGATTTATGGGTGCCAGATCGCGACTGAGGTCCGCCGCGAAAGCAGACGCGCATCGCTATTGGTTCCATTTATCCGACATGGTCAATACGGTTAAGGCAAAATATAAATGATTTCTCGTTTCCTCTGAAGATTCATTTAATTTTCATTTAAAGCGACGACATACGTCACGCTCGTTGTTCACGTACATGATAAATCATTTTTAAATACAAGAACCTGTCGAGAAAAATTAAATAAATTTGTTTATTAAGCTAGAATTGATTTACAATTAATTGTTATGCAATGTAGTTCTATCTCATGAGTTACAGTGTAATTAAAAAGCGCAGAACGTTAACTCTCATTTATTTATTGCGTGCACATATATATTCACATCGAATGGAACCGCCTACTTTAAGAGCCTTGACATTGAATATTCTTAGGATATATGCATGGCAGGTGATCATTATGTATAATCATCGCGTAATGATTGATCGTTTCCACCGCGATCAGGAATATTCTTGCTGCTTTGAGCGATCGAGTCATATACGTAGACCGGATATACCTACAACGCGAGACCATTTGAGCAAATGTTACTTAGCACCCAAATGGTTGCGGCCATTTTTGTTTGGCTTATTGAATACTAATCTTTTTTTTTTAACAAAAAGAGTCTTTAAACTTTCGATACAAAGAGGCGATGCCTCATCGGTAGCTTACGCACGCATATACATAAACCTTTGAAATGCCGCATCGGATCTTTAATCTCGATATGAAATTCTATTCGACAAACTGGCCGGAGGGGAAGAGAGAGAGAGAGAGGGACGCATACTTTCATATCTTACATTCTTTGCATTATAGCCAAGAGATGCGTAAAAAGATCAGAGACGCCATCTAGTAAGTTGTCAATTAATAGTTCTGTAACCACTGTTGGAATGGATCTACAAGTGTTTATGAATGATTCCATTCAAAGATTTCAGACTACCAACATCTGGTATAGTTCCCTCTGAGAACTCTTTTACCATCTCGTGTAGAGTCCCATGTTAACGACACGCGCTACAGAAATAACTTACAACGCCACAATTCATGGGAATAAAGATTCTACTATTATAATAAAATTTACTACAAATGCTTTTTATATATATTAAAATATGTAATATAAAAAAGATCGGCCGACGAGCGCGGCTCGTCCATTTGCTCGTCATGGTTCGAATTCTTCCCGGCCGACCGACCGGACGACGAACCAGCCATTTGGAATTCGATCAGAAATACTTAAGGTGGCGTCTGCTGCTTTCCCTCTACCCCGACTCACCATCCACCCTCCCTCGGTCTTTGCGGCCTCGAGCACACTTCTCCCAAGGCTCCGTAAGTCACCGATCGGTCCCCACCGACGGGTTAAGCGCCGCTCGACATCGGGTGGACGAGCTTTCAGCCTGCCACCACCGGCCCGTCGTCGCGATGATCCCGAAGAGAGACTCCCGAAAGAATTTAAATTAGTCCCGGCGCGCGTATATCGAACTAAAATTAATTGATTTATGGGTGCCAGATCGCGACTGAGGTCCGCCGCGAAAGCAGACGCGCATCGCTATTGGTTCCATTTATCCGACATGGTCAATACGGTTAAGGCAAAATATAAATGATTTCTCGTTTCCTCTGAAGATTCATTTAATTTTCATTTAAAGCGACGACATACGTCACGCTCGTTATTCACGCGTACATGATAAATCATTTTTAAATACAAGAACCTGTCGAGAAAAATTAAATAAATTTGTTTATTAAGCTAGAATTGATTTACAATTAATTGTTATGCAATGTAGTTCTATCTCATGAGTTACAGTGTAATTAAAAAGCGCAGAACGTTAACTCTCATTTATTTATTGCGTGCACATATATATTCACATCGAATGGAACCGCCTACTTTAAGAGCCTTGACATTGAATATTCTTAGGATATATGCATGGCAGGTGATCATTATGTATAATCATCGCGTAATGATTGATCGTTTCCACCGCGATCAGGAATATTCTTGCTGCTTTGAGCGATCGAGTCATATACGTAGACCGGATATACCTACAACGCGAGACCATTT
Source organism: Formica exsecta (assembly GCF_003651465.1). Lineage (NCBI taxonomy): Eukaryota > Metazoa > Arthropoda > Insecta > Hymenoptera > Formicidae > Formica > Formica exsecta. The sequence continues at coordinate 823,963 of NW_021848721.1, forward strand.
GAGCAAATGTTACTTAGCACCCAAATGGTTGCGGCCATTTTTGTTTGGCTTATTGAATACTAATCTTTTTTTTTTAACAAAAAGAGTCTTTAAACTTTCGATACAAAGAGGCGATGCCTCATCGGTAGCTTACGCACGCATATACATAAACCTTTGAAATGCCGCATCGGATCTTTAATCTCGATATGAAATTCTATTCGACAAACTGGCCGGAGGGGAAGAGAGAAAGAGAGAGAGGGACGCATACTTTCATATCTTACATTCTTTGCATTATAGCCAAGAGATGCGTAAAAAGATCAGAGACGCCATCTAGTAAGTTGTCAATTAATAGTTCTGTAACCACTGTTGGAATGGATCTACAAGTGTTTATGAATGATTCCATTCAAAGATTTCAGACTACCAACATCTGGTATAGTTCCCTCTGAGAACTCTTTTACCATCTCGTGTAGAGTCCCATGTTAACGACACGCGCTACAGAAATAACTTACAACGCCACAATTCATGGGAATAAAGATTCTACTATTATAATAAAATTTACTACAAATGCTTTTTATATATATTAAAATATGTAATATAAAAAAATATAAAAAAGAAAAATGCAGCTTAAATTACATATTTTAATATTTTATATTTTATAAGGGAAGATTACAGCTGTAAATAACATAAAAAAAATAATCAGTCTTTTAGTTTATCTGAATCAGATCATGATAGTGTCATTTATTACATCTACGATGATTACGTTTGCTATTAAAATAAATTAATAAGAAATTAATATAGATGCAGCAATTTTGATTTCATTAATTTTATTTTTAAGTATTGTAATAATTAAGTATTGTAATTTATTTTTATTACAACGATCTGTCAAGCTACTTTATTGCACACCTTGAAGACGTCAAGTAAGAATGATTGCCTTATTTCGTCTAGTTGTCCGGAAATTTTCACGACGGAAAGAGGCAGTATATAACGGGAGTTATATAAAGTAGCGCAATACATTGTTGTTGTTTCAGCGACATATATCCAGTGAATCGTGAGATGAGAGCAAACGTTCGCGGTTATAGTCCTGGGGGAAACAGCAACAGTAGCTCTGTTACAAGCAACTTTGTCGAAAGAATCCAACACGTACTTTTAGCACCGTAATTACAGTCGACGCGATTCATACAGCGGTTTCGAGATTCCCGGGGGAAAGTTTGCCCCCGGTGCGGTGAGGCGAGAATAAGAAGCAACGGCGGCCCTTGAACAAACGAGACGGCTCACAACCGCTGAGAGGTCAAAGAGTACATCTGCTCTCTCGCCAAGAGTTGTACAAAGACGTAAAAAGAAGAAAAAAAAAACAACAACAACAATGGTCCTGCGTCGATCTCTTTGCTAGTTTCTTTGAGAGGCAGGTCAAGGATCTTCTCGAGGATCTCTCCTTCGACAATCAGGAAGTCGTCAAAAGTTCGTCGGACGTAAAATACACATAGAGAGGAGAATGGACAGAAAAAAATCTCAACAAAAATAGTGAATCTTTAACCTCATCTTGTTTACAATGTAGATACTCTTTCTCTAAAACATTCCATGAAAATTACTGAAAAAACTTGCTTCATAATTTATAGTATAAATACTCAAACTTTTTAAGGTCTTCCTAGTTTGACGCTTTGAAAATAAAGGCGATTTTGGGGAATTTTTTTTAAAGAAAAATATAAAACATTAATTCTAAACTTCGCACGTTTATTAAATAAGATTTCAAATGTATCCCGAATTTTTTTCAAACAAAAATATTTGTTTGTTTTGGGATTATAGTATTTCAATCAGGATGTTTAAAAAAAAAAATGACAAACATGATTCCAGCCGTTATAGTTATCAGAAATAAAAAAAAACCAAAAAGATTCTTAATCTGTATGAGTGTGGTTATCGTGTGAACTAGAATTAAATCGATATTTGTAAAATTCAAATTTTGCGATTTACAAAACTAATCAATTTTTTGATGAAAAATGATACTTTTTTTTTGAGACGCTGCCATTTTCTTATTTTTCAATATTTCTTTTTATTCTAGTTCACGCAATAGCCACACTCATACAGATTAAGAATCTTTTTGGTTTTTTTATTTCAGATGACTATAACGGTTGAAATCATGTTTGCCACGAATAACAATTTTTTTTAAGACGCCCTAGTTGGACTATTATAACTTCGAAACAAACAAATATTTTTGTTTGAAAAAAATGCGGGATTTGAAATGTTATTTAATAAACGTACAAAGATTAGAATTAATATGTTTTATACTTTTTTTTTAAATTCCCAGAAATCGTCTTATTTTCAGAGTGTCAAACTAGGAAGATCCTTTAAGTGAAAGTGTAAAAATAGCGAGAGGATGAACTTGTTGGAAACCGAAAACATTCTTTATGCATGATCTTGTCGTCGAATTTGTATCTCCATTGCAGCTCTCACGTGGCTAATTGCGAACATCCCAAAAGCACTTCGCGCGTAATGTCAGCTTTGGATTAGACGCGATGGACGCCAGGACTTCGCATCGAAAGCTGGTGCGAAGCTGGACTTGATTAAATATGGGACAATGCACCAATCTCGTGGGAAGCTGCGGATCTTTCACATGCGTGGGAGGGGAGGGGAAGGGAGGAGAGAGGTTGGCGGAAGGTCGGTAGCGCGAAACCTCTGCTTTATTTCGAATCGATCGCGTTGCACGAGGCTCGAGGACGCTCGGGCTAATTCGGCTCGCATCGACGATTCAAAACTGTTCGATTCGCAAAATATTCACACACATATCGTCCGATAAACACCGCCGCGAGGGCTGCTCTTCTTCTCCCCCTTCCCTTTCACTCTCCCTTTCCTCGACCCTTCCGCGTAAACGCGGTCAGAGATGCGCGGAGGGCGGGCATTGCGTCTCTCCACCAAGAAATTTGGATCTCTCGATCAATACTGCGTCTCCTCTGCAACAGCATTACCAAGAATCGTATAAAAATATTATCTTGATTTTGTAATATCGAGATTCGTATGCCCTTTCACAATTTTTCTACATTTCCTTTATAAATATTTTCTAAAGAAGCAGTTTTATAAAGAGAGGAAAAAATCTCTCCCTGTTCTAATAGACTCTTGTTATAAATAGTTTTATCTCGGCAATTATGCTCGGCAAAGAACGCTAGGAAATGATAAGTACTTGCTCGTACCATTCGATAAAAAATAAAGGGGATAAAGCAGCTTTAATAATCTCTACATTCGCGGAATGAGGTTCATTATGCGGAATAAAAGACAGACCGGTTCATCGCGGAAACAGAATATATAGCTGTAGCCGATTACTCCGTTCCATTCTTACGAAACTCAGAAACGACCGACTAGAAAAGACCATGCCGCGAAGAACATCCTAAGGGAATCCAATCAGAACGGGTAGCGTCTAACCCCCGCCGACCTCTCTTACAAATCTTGGGTACCTTGGCGCTCAACGAATTCCGGGCAAGATTTACACCGGTTTCACGAAGAATTCCTCTTTATTGAGTACAAACTGTCAGGGCAAAGGCGAAAAGGATTTTATTACCTCGGACCTTATTGGCACTAACCTTTCATCGGCTCTATCTTAATATCTTAAGTTCAACGTACGATACAATACATTATTAAATTATACAATTCGTACGATTTAATCTTTAAATACGCGGCATTAAACATGTGAAAAAATTCATATCCCATGAGAAACGAAAGAAAGTATTGCGAAACCGATAACGATATTTCAGGATTAACGTAGATACGAGGGAGGCAAAAAAATTGGAAGCTCTTCGGTACATTAGAGCAAATCAATGCGTTTTCACTGAATTTCCAGTTGAACACACAAGCATGAGGGAATGATTCTTAACATTTATATCGGCGCAACAATTTCATCCAATTTTCTGATCGATTCACCACCGTTCTGGATAATGTTGCTCACCCGCGGGCCATGAGCCGATGTTCGCTAGTCAGCATCCTGAATCCATATTTCCAAATTGTATTCCGCGACAACGACGTTCTCCGCGCATTGCCACCGAAATTGCACCGGAAGTCACCGTGTCGATCGATAACCGACGAGAAGGCCTTGGTGCCACGACAACGATGGGAAATCGAAATCATAGAAATAAAGGATCATAGGTAAAGTCGTATCTACCGAATCTAATCCCATAACCCGACCTCTCTCTCTCTCGTGTCAAAATGCTACCTTTCGTAGTATTAAAGAAACGATACAGAGCAAGAGATATAAGCAGACGCGAAGAATATTTGATTTCGACACGAGATGACATAAGGATAAAAAAAGGATATATGTATAGAATAAATTTCAGCGTATAAAATTTATGCGATATTTATGCAATATACATACAGAAAGGATTGAATTACGTCAACTATATTTATGCAAGACATCTATAGTCCGTTGTTGACGCTTGACGTAGCACCGCGAGCATCAAGAGAGAACGTAGAATAATCTGAAATGCGACTGAACATATAATATCTCATGGGATCATTCTTCTTATCGTGATATAAATACAATATAACGTCGGTTCGATATGAATTGTTCGCGCGTTGATATGTAAAAACGCGCGATGAAATATACTTTATTTTACAAACGCGATGTTTTTTTTCCTCGCCACGAGAGTTTATCTCAGCGTGTCGCTCATTGCCAAGTGTCCACCGTGTAACATTCATAATCCAAAATCAATGCACCGCTATTTCAATGAGAGTTTAACGCTCCGTGACCGTGGTGTTACGACGACAACGGACGGTGTAATCCCTGATTTCGAGCTTAGAGGAATCGTCAATTTAGTACGTTCTCGCGCGTATAAACCTAGCGAAACTATCCGCTTTCAATTTTCCGCCTGTTAAAAGCACGTAAGTGATCATGCCGCGCTCGACAAGGATAAAAAAGAAAAAGAAGGGAAAGGAAACGATCGCGTATGGTTCTTTTATTGTGGACTTTTATCGAGAGGAGGCGAACGAGCCCGGCGCTTCAGAGAGAGAGAGAGAGAGAGAGAGAGAGAGAGGCGAAAGATTCCGCACTCTTTTTACACAGCGGTGGTGGTGATGCTGTGATCGGTCCGACAGGTAGTCCCCGGTGGTCGGTCCGTGTCCTTCGACGCCGCTGGTGGCGCGACCCCGAGTGTATCGAATCGAGGATCTTCGCAGATTTTCGGAGGGCTTCGTTCACCCACGAATGGGCTCCCGCGGGTTCTCCCGGGCGCTCGGCACCGTCGGCTCCCAGTGTATTGCGCGGCAGTCTGGACCGCGGGCGGCCCGCAGCCTCCAGCCGACGCGACGCATCATCGACGCGGTGCTTGCGTGCCTTCGAGAACGCACACGAGAACGCGCTCGCGTTTCTACACGAGAACGCGCGACCTTCTGCGTGTTTTGGAACGCACACACAGCATCTGCGTCGCCAGCAGCGCGCGCGCGGCACATGGTCCCTCTCGTGTCCCGACCCCAGCATCCCCGCCGATATCCCGATATACGGAGAGATCCGTCTCTCTCCGCTCGAGTTGGCCCGATCAGTAGATCACGAGCGCGCGAGGAATGAGGGATTGTCATGATGGGCCTCGAAATTAGCTGACTGATTAGCGACCGTTCGCTGAAATCGAACATGACGTCCGCAAGCAGCAGCAGCAACGGTACCAGGGAAGACTCGACGTCGCGATTGGCACGCATTGCGACACCGTCGACGAAATTGTAGCATAGTGCGCTTAATAAGGTCTATCACCGATCGGAGTCATCGATCGATCGAGCGGGCAAAGACAGCTAGAGGTCGGATCGCGTGAAATTGCGCTCTTCCAAAGTGGGTCGAACCCCGCGAACGCGTTTACCCTCGCACCGCGGGAAGGAGAAGCCGTACCATTTGCCTCGGTGGTGGATGAGACCCGCGGGATATTTGCAGTGAATCGAGCGTAGGGGTATGCGCGCGCGCGCGCGCGTGTATCACACGCGTGCACCCGTACACGCGTGTCAACGATGCGTAGCGCGGACCAATCTACTACGCTCTCTCGATAGCTAAAAGCAAGTAGTACACGGTGTTTGTGCACGGCGGGAAGGGGGACTCGAGACTGCGGAAAACTGAGAGGGTGCCTAGGAAGAAGGGGGTGACGCGAAAGAGAGAGAGAGAGAAATTACTCGTGAGAGAAGTGGAAGGGAAAAGAGAAAGAGAAGAGGTACGTGAAGAGAGAGAGAGAGAGAGAGAGAGAGAGAGAGCGAAAAAGACAGACGGACATAGAGGAGCTGGAGAGAGTAATGATCGTGACGACGGTTGTGCGGACAAATGAACACCTCGGCACAGCGTTTGGGATATTCCAAGTAAGTAGCTATGCGCAAATGCCGCAGTTGTATTATACCGCGGAAACGCTCGCTTTGATATATCTGCGTAGTTGTGAGCACCTACCATTATTTCGGGAACGAAATTAGTTCTCGTCCCCGTAGTGGAAATCTCCGCCTGAGGGATGTCGTCCAAGAAAATTGGAGGCCACTCGAGAATTCTCGAGAAGCCTCCACCACAACAAGTCTTTTCAACCGAATCAAAAATAGATGGATCGATACGTCTCGCCTGTCCGGCATATCAAGTACGTTGGCGAAAGTTGGCAGGAGGAAACTTTCAAGGCAAAATTTTTCGGTAGAGCTTTTTTTTTTTTTAACTTTGTTACCGCCCGCTTCTCTTCCATTTGTCCTTCTTCCTTCTTTTTTTTTTTTTTCCTTTTGTGGACCTACGCTTTACGCTCGGGAGATTTTATTGCTAGTCATTTTTCAAGCCTTGGATCGCGTCGATGGGATCATGGACGCTGGTAAATTGATGCACGCCACCTAAGCCAGCACATTTGGCGCGAAATCCAACACACGCTTGGCATCCGAACCAACCGGATCATCCTGGCCTCGCGTACACATACATCCTCGTAGAATCGTGCTTAACGATAGCTTACACGCCGAGATCTCGGGGAAAAAAAATCCTTTAGCCATGATAGAAAAGAAGTAAAGCCCTGACCTGGCGTTTAACGTTGGTGTATTAATCGTCGCTGAAACGAGCCTCGCTTTAATTTATTCAATAAGTTTGAACTGGGAAGTATTTAATTGCTCGGCGCGCACCAATTGTTCTGTATAATTCGAAAAAGTTTTTCTATTTTACTTTGAAATTGCATTTGGTGGCGACGTCGGCAGAGCGCTGTCGATACGGTTGAAGGATATGACCTCGAGATTCAACCGACCCATTTTTCGCGACTTCAAAAAGAGACCGCCTGTGCTGTGCAAAAAATATCTACAGCGCATTTATTTTTTGATCTTTATTATATATATTATCTATACGTCTCTTTTCTAATTTTTTTTAAATATGACTTTACTAAAGTATTGCGTAATACTTTTAATAGACGCGCTTTCAAAATTCCTCATTTGAATCACAATTTGGACATAGTTCATAGCTCGATTCTTCCTATTAATTAATGAGCTATCGCGGAGAGGTCGGGATCGATCAATCATCACAGATCATAGCGTGTCGTGCGCAATATCGTGAGATGGATTACATCGGACTCGAAATTTGTAGTACTTCTTCGACGCGGATCTCTCTCTCTCTCGTGTATAACCCACATCGATGTATAACATTAGCATTTATATAGGCGCGCAAGATTCCGCGCGCGCGAGTGACTCGGAAGCGAAATCCGAACGACGACGAGATCCGAAAGAGAGAAGTTGTCGAGAGCAGAAGCGAACGAGCAAAAAGACGGGATTAAAGGTGGTGGCGACGGCAAATTCCACATAGTTGGGAATGCGAGTCAACATATTTTTCAGCGCTTATTCCGGAATCAATGTCGTCGTCGTCGAGGCACATATCGATCTTAAGAACGAAACTTTCGAGACACGTATACCGCGTCAGAAGGTTGCACAAAAATGTGATGTCGCCCGGTATATGTATATCGTCGACCGACCTATCGTCACGGGGAGGGGACGCGGCAACGAATTCCAGGGATGTAAAATTTTTTCATATGGGACTTGGCAGGAAAGGCACTTGTAGCTGGAGCTGTAATTTTGCCAAAGATACATCGTCCGCATCCAGGGAAGCGATATACAACATTTATATTAGCATTTATATAAGGCTAGAATAACTACGCTATTCCATGAGCCTCTACATGCTCGACGCAAAAAAAAAAAAAAAGAAAGGAAGAACGAGAACGCAAAATCTACGCCGTGAGATAAGCGCCTCTTCTTCCTCCTCCTGCAGCTCCTGCCGACGCACTTCGCAGGCTCGGAAAATTAAACAATGCAGAGAGAGTCACAGTTACGTATTCTTAACGCTCAACGGGGGATGCATAAAGCTAGGAATATTTCACGTACGTCCGGAGTTAGACAAGTACGAAATTAGGAATATTTATTCAAGTAACGGCGGAGCGATATAACTTTTCGCGGTTTCAACCAACTTGCTCGACGAAGGGAAACAAATCTTCAGTCGTGGATAAAACGGCAAGAATTGAGAAGGTTCGAGCAAAGATATAAAGGGTCGGGAGAGAGAGAAACGCGAGTTAGAAATAAAAGAGAGCGTACAATTAAGTAGCCGCCGTACCTCGACCAAAGTTCGACGGAAAGAGATTATCGGTTAATTATCGGTAACTAAAAGGCGTTCCTAAAATTATAGCCGCGCCGGATTACCGCAGTAGTTTACCTTCGTGATAGCAGTTAGGGGGTGGATGGGTGGCTAGGATGCACGGCGAGAACGTGTGAGCGAACGCGAACGAGCGTGCGTGCGTACGTGCGTGCCGAGCGAGCGTACGTGCGTGTTACTTTCGGCGCGGGAAGTGTTGCATGCGCGTGTCGTGCATTATATTAACAGACAGTGGTACACCCAGAGACGCGGTTAGACACACAGCGGCAGCCTCTGTACTGTTTCACTCGTCCCTCGCAGGGCTAGAGTAGAGGTACACGTATAAACGACGAGATTCAGAGACGCGCGAGTTACAGAAAGGGTTTTGTGTCGCGCCGCGAGGTGTGCAGCGTTACTTCATCGCTCGCATCAAAGGCAATCATGCCGCCCTTTCATCCTCCCGCACACTCCCATCCAATCCCTATTTTCCTAGCATGGTACTTTGACAATCGCGAACGTTGGCGGCGAAATCATTGACGAGCTTGTAAAGCGGGTCTTTGCTTTCCGGTTGTTCCATACCTTTCCGTTTGATCAGACGCGTCGTTCTTTCGGAAGACAACGTCGCCGATCCGGCTAATGTCGTAGCATTCGTAAAAAGCTCATAAGGAGAGAAAAAGTTTCGGACGTTACGTTGCCGAGGATAGACGGCGAACCGCGGGAAATTTCCCGGGCATATTTCATCCCTGGAAAACATATTTTATCAGGGATGACTATAAGTTATTCGAAAGTTCGTCCGGCAAGTTTTATCCTACGAAAAATAAATCGCAAAGGACAAATCCGTGTCTCCATCTCCCTTCGTCCTTCTTTATCTCTCGTTTAGTTCGACGCGATCCAACGCGTGTAAACCAGATTTGCGATGATTATAAGACTTGCGCAAGAAGAGAGAGAAATCCGTGCGAGGAGAAAAATCATATCGCGCCGACGAACTTCCGAATTACTTCTGAGGAAGTAATTTGTGCTTTGCCTCTTTAGCTTATATATATATATATATACAGGTGTAAAATACACGAAGGAAGGGCGAAACTCCATTTCCGCAATCAATTAAAAGCATCGGTGA